>NC_056732.1:1228162945-1228232945 GCF_019279795.1 Protopterus annectens
TAAGCAGCTTACTGTTACCCTCTCCTAGTGTGTAATCTTTACTTATCTCTCCTGCATGTTTTGATTTTTACTTTTTTCAGTAGGTCCATATTAGGTTCATATGCATAGGTATATAGAAGGTTTACAGTCTAGATCAAGATAAGCCTGAGATAAATGTTATCTGTCTGAATGAGCCATTCTATAAATCCCATAGGTGAGTTTATCAATATCTATTCAGTCATAGAAATTAATCTTTCAGATAGCTAAGGTGTTGCTTTTTTATGGGTAGTAGAAGCCTATTCCATAAATAGGGCATAAGGTGGTTTATATACCTATCAAGCCAGTAAGTCATATATATGCATTGAGGAAGGTTAAAGTCCTTGATGCAGGTGTTTTGTGATGTTGCAATTCTTATGCAGCTGAAGAAGCTCTCTCCATGAAGGAAACTATATGAGACAGAATACAGTAAGAGGGCTTTTAATCAATCAGGAAGACCTCAAAGTTGGGCATATTTATTTATTAAGCAGGCCCACCTTGAAATAGGTTGCATTGGAGTTTGTTATTTTGGTATGTACAAAAGATGGACTTTGCCTGCAGAAGTAATGAGGGGAAAGGTGGAAGTCATCCCTGTCAAAGCATGTTGGCCTGTCAGCCATCATCTCCCATGCTTTCCCACACACACACTGGATCTCCATTGAATTACACCAGTTAATTAGCCAGTTGATAAAAAAAATATTTTGTCCTTTTATTGTAGCACCATTGTTGGTGATGACAGAAATTGCTTACGACTAGTGTTTTACCTGCCTCAAAAACTTGTATGAAGAGATCCATCATCCCTCTGCATCACCCTCAGGGTTGAGCAGCTGGGAATACTCACCTTCAAATTGGTGACAACTAGGCTGTAGTCCTATTAGGGTTGAGAGGTTTAGCAGCCCTAGTCATATAAAGAATTCTGGCTTCAGAGGGATACCTTACTGTCATTTTTTCCACATCTGATCTGGAAAGGGTGGAATCTATGTGCCTATCTACTTAGTTGTTTCTGTCTTGTCTTTTATCATGGGAGTCTGCATGCTTTGGGAGTCTTAGAGCAGGCTTGCAGCACTGCCACCTCTTCATGGGGACTGGAAAAGAGGATGCAGTTTAATCAAAGTGTTGTGCTGAGATGGCTGAGGTTTGTTTGTGAAATATGTAGGAGGTAACAATTCTTTTACTATCTCAGTATATGCTGTTTTAATGTTGGAGTGCCATACTGTGCAGGTTTAATGTTTATGAGCATTGGCAGATAGTGATAAACTTGTCTCTAATTTAAATACTCATTTACATCTCTCACAAATAGTGTTAGGAGTAAAGGGTTGTCAGTAAATAAGAGGCAATTGTTGTACTACCTTATAGTAACGAGTGTCAACAGGGTGTTCATAGATGGCATGAGAGCAAAGTGTGAACTCATGAGGCAGAGAATGATGAGTGTCTGAGTGGTACCTGATGGACTCAACACACCTCAAAACTATTCAGATTTTTGTGGAATGTCAAGATTTTTACCTCGTATCTTTGGTCTGTTCCTTGCAAAATTTGTGATTTTCTAGCAAATCACTGAAGATTGAAGTAATTAAACAATTACATATATTCAAGATTCAGACTTCATAATCTCCAGAAAATACAAGCTAATGCAAAACATGTTGTTGTAAAAGCTTTCTAAGTTTATAAGTGCAATGTTTAAAATCTGTCCCTGACTTTGGGCATTTGTCTCCCATTATTTTTGGCTTTGTCCAGATTTCATGCGCTTAGAGGTTGAGAGGTATGGTACTGAATGAGAACAGAGAAGTGTGATGGGTAAAACAGGTTCGTTGGAAATGACTAGAGTGATAGCCAAAGTTAGCAGGAAGGGCAAGCCGTTAATGGTGGGTAATTGCACACCCCGTTGAAGACACAAGTGAGATTAGAAATGGTGAGGGTTAGTACATCAAGAAAATAAAACTACTAAAATTTGTTGTGAATTGCTAATAGGGAAACAAGTTATGTTAAACACATTGGATTAAATTAATCTGAATTAAGTAAAAGTCGATTTCACAGAAGATAGTATACTTATTATGAAGTGTTAACAAGGGAAAACGATTAAATAGATTAGGTTAACTTAAATTAATTAAAACTGATTTCAAATACCAGAATAGTAGTGCAGGGCTTATAAAATTAATACATGCTGTCAGTGTTAAGTAAGCTGATATGCCAGCAAAAAAAAAAAAGCTGAGCTGTATTTTAATGTTCCTGATATTCTAGCTGTTTTGCATAGTGTTAGCAGTTGTGGCGATATACATTAGCTGCATACCTTTCTGTCTTCTGTCAGCTTCTGAGTGCTCTTGTTCATGTTCTTTTTAAGCAGAAAGCTCACTACGTCATGATGGCTATCTGCAGCAGCATACTGTATGGCTATACGTCCACTTTTACACTCAATCTTTAGGGAAGCACCACTATCCACCAGGAAACGGACTGTATCTAAGTAACCAGACTTTGCCGCAAAATGAAGAGGAGTCCAACCATTCTGCATAGAAAAAAAAACATCAGAATATTTCACCACAATTACTGTAAAATATTAGCATGTATTTAACTGTTATGGTCTTTTTCTGATTGGGTAAGACATACTAGTTAAAACTGCCTATTTAGTAACATAATATAGGAAATGCTTGCTCTCATTCTCTACTCACTGATATAGTCCTAGTAATGTCCTAGTAAAGTAAATGTTTTCCCAGATCATATTTGCTGACAGTAAACACCAAACAGGCAACACAGTACATCAACTGGCTAACTTTTAATGGCTCGGGCACATTCTATGTTGCTGTTTAGATGTGCACCACAGGTGAGCACTAGTGCACATTACAGACCTTGCAAGGCTAGAAGAGCCTTAACTGGCATGGAACTCTGGACTACTGCTGCTACTGCGCTAGAATTAAGAAGACTTGGAAGAAGGAAATGCTGCTCGATCTGAGTGCCACTCATTAAAATAAGATGGGATATTACACCTTCATATGTGAATGATGATACCCAAAAGTACACAGTGTACAGAAGAGTGATTTTCTTTTGTTGCTTCTCAAGTAGGAGTTGAGGGGGGACTACTTTTGGGAATTGAACAGTGCACAAGATGACCTAGTTGTGGTTCTGTCCCATGCATAGGTTAGTATTTATGGTACATCTATTTTCAGCTAACTTACTTGCTCTCAAAAAACTCTAATCCTTCCCTTTATTATGCAGCTCATAATTCTTGCTTCCTTCATATTGAAGGTCAACATTTTTCTTCCTACCACCCTACTTACCTTTTTTGTGACTTTTCCTATTATTTCCAATAGAAATGCCAGCAAATATCTAATGCAACATTTTTCACACTTTAGCTTAGAATATACTTTACATCATTCACTTCTGCATTATTAGATAGAAATAAAACTTTAATGGTCTCAGACAAAGTTTCACTTAGGACTACTAAAAGTGAAACAATTACAATAACTTTGAAAAGCAGAAATGCACCGATGTTATACATCTTGTTATCTGTATGGCAGGGTCAAAAGATTAGTAACAGATTATGGAGATTTACAAAAAGACCCATCCTTAAGCCTCATTAGTGTGAAACACAGTAGCTTAATTTTATGCAATCCTGTCTGACATATGCAATGACCAACCTGCCTGAAGCTTGGATAAACCAGACAATACCAATATCCAATTGTTTTCTGAACTATGGTATAAACTGTAGGTCAGAGTGTGTGACCAACCTTTAAAAAGTATTCCAGTCAGTGGGTACATGCATATAAGTACTGAGCATGTGCAAGCAAGAGTGCCATTTTGACTGAGCAGCCAGATTGAAAGCTTGTATGTGTGTAGCAATCAGTCAGTTAGTTTATTTAAGTTTAATGTTCCTGTCATCCATCCATTCCTGGTGTGTTTGTGTGTAAGAAACTACTTAAAGAAACGCCATCTTATTCAGATACATAAGACGAGTGACATGGTGTCCGAATGGGATTCAGAGTCAAAACTATGAGGCGTGCAGTTATAAATGGAGGAATATACACAAGTGGATCATCCAAAGCTCAAACTACTTGCAAACAGGTCAGAAACGAATTTCCAGGTACTGAAACTCTCTTAAATGATTTTTTATGCAACTAATATAAAATGAAGCATTCAAAATGCTCAGAACCAATTTCTAATTAAACAAAATGTTCGAAACTGCAACATATTGATAAAAATATCCAAAATAATTACAAAAACGTTTGAAACAATCCCTGAATCACATAAAATGCATAAAAAAGGGGAAACAACCATATTTTTTCACAATGTACTACTTTTTTGCATTAACTAAAGCTATTCACACAGCATTTAATTTACTTCATCTCCCCACTCAAAAACATTACACATTACACTATATCAATTATAACACATAACAGATATGGCCACCTGTAACTACCCTAATAACTCAAACAGAACAAACCACTACCAACTTACCATCAGTGACATATACCAGATACTATTCCTGATAACTTCACTATTTATACTAACAGTAGCAACTAAAATCCCTTCATATCACTCTAACATCCCCAGTGCCCCCCACAGCTCAGTCTACATCAAACACCCAATCTTTGCCTAACAACACTATTAACATAACTATATGTAGCTCCATCCTCACTTGCACAGTCATATCTCACATCAAACCCTCACCACTGTGCTATAACACATCTCCCAATATCTCCTTGGAATACGATAAAAACATTAACAAACTCTTGAAACATATTGTCCAATTAACCTCAAGGCTAGCTCTAAGTGATGACATTCATCCCAACCCTGGCCCTATCAGCAAACCCCTGATCTTAATCTCTACCCCCCCAACCCAAAGCCAACCAACCCTCAATCATTCCCAATAGAAATGTAGCAGATATTTTAATACTAAATATAAATATAAGAAGCATAAACAACAAAATACATGAACCCATGCCAACATCTCTCTATACTCACGAGACATCACTCTACTAACAGAGACATGGCTAAATCCCAAGACCAACAGTAAAGAAATACTTCCACCAGGCTACAACATTATACGTACTGACAAACAAAACAAAAAGGGTGGTGGTGTTGCTCTACTCTTTAAAAAACATCTTTCTGCAGAAACACTAGATGCCACAACCTTACAACTTGAAAATGCAGAAATAATATTCGCCAAACTAAACATTAACTCCAATAAGCACACACACACACACACACATATATATATATATATATATATATATATATATATATATATATATATATATATATATATATATATATATATATCTGGGTCTACTACCAGGGATCAAAATTACACAATTTCGAAATCCGGTAGTAGATGCCCACTAACGCGAAAGTGCACTTCACCAAAAGTGCACTTGAGCGAATGGTTATGGACCTTAGGGTTAGGGCTTGGGTTAAGGATAGTGGATAGCTAGTAGGGCTATCCACTATCCTTAACCCATCCCTAACCCTAAGGTCCATAACTACCGCACCACAGTGGAGGAAATTGTATGTCCTCCATGGTGCAGTAGTCACGGACCTATGTCCTCCACTGTGGTGCTGTAGTCACGGACCTTAGGGTTAAGGCTTGGGTTAAGGATAGTGGATAGCTAGTAGGGCTATCCACTATCCTTAACCCAAGCCCTAACCCTAAGGTCCATGACTACTGCACCACAGTGGTGGAAATTGTATGTCCTCCATGGTGCGGCAGTCACAGACCTATGTCCTCCACTGTGGTGCAGTAGTCACGGACCTCAAGATTCAGGCTTGGGTTAAAGATAGTGGATAGCTAGTAGGGCTAGCCACTATCCTTAACCTAAGCCCTAACCCTAAGGTCCATGACTACCGCACCACAGTGGAGGACATTGCCTGTTCGTTCTAGTGATGTTCGCGAAAGTGCACTTTCGGTGAAGTGCACTTTCGCGTTAGTGGGCATCTACTACCAGATTTCAAAATAGTGTCATTTTGATCTCCGGTAGTAGACCCATATATATATATATATATATATATGTATATATATATATATATATATATATATAGAGAGAGAGAGAGAGAAAATAGGTCTCTACTTGCCACCAGGTGATAATATCCCAAAGCAAGAAAATATCCTACTTTGCTGCAGCAATAACCTTCCCCAGGAGACACTCATAATGGGTGATATTAATATAGACTGGTCAGCCTGCAATTCTCCAAACCCCCAAAACCGCATTAACTTACACGGCTTCTCGCAACTCATCCAATCACCCACCAGAATTAACAAACCTACCAACAAAAATTCCACTTTAGACTGGATGCTAACAAATAGACCTGCCCTTTACCCCCATTCTGGTTGTCTGCCAGACAGCCTTAGTGACCATTATCCCACATACGTAGTCAGAAAAAGAACTAACCCAACCAGATAACCTATATTACTACAGATAAGAAACAAAAAAACAACTCAACTCCAACAAACTTGTAGAAATACTTAAAAGCTGTAATTGGATACCATTAAAACATCTTCCACTACTTAAAGCCATTAATTCCTTCAACACTACCTTCCTCTACATTTTAAACTCTCAAGCACCCATTAGATACATACATGTCAAGTCTAACTATGCCCCTTGGCTAAAAAAAGAAACACTAATCCTTCTCAAATTTACAGATAAGGCTTGGTCTTCCTGGAAATCAAATAAGTCACAACTCACACAACAAACTTATCAGGAACTTAGAAACAAAGCTAAAAAACAAATTAAAATAAATAACATCAACTACTACACCAAAATACAAACCAGGCACCACAAAAATCTAAAAAAAGTCTGGCCCACTATAAACAATATCCTTCTACCAGGTAAAACAGGAACAGCCCCTCCCACTACTACCAACAACTCAGACAATATTGCAACTCAATTTAATAAATATCTTACAGAAACCATCCTAGAACTATCCAAAAATCAAACTCCCTCACAACCATACCCCCCGCCCCCACAATGAGCATCTCACCACTATTCTCTCCTCAACCTGTAGCAACTGACACCATCAAATGACTGCTAGAAAAACTAAAACCCACAAAACTAGCTGAGCTGTAGACAGTCTATCTGCTGAATACTTACACATAACAGCAGAAGGTATAGCATACCCCATCTCACTAATAATCAATAGATCCATAACTGAACACCAGGTCCCTTCAATCTGGAAAATCTCATATATCATTCCCCTACACAAAGGCAGCCCATCAACTGAAATAAATAACTATAGAACAATTGCAATACTGTCAGCACTATCAAAAATTCTTGAATGAGTTGTTCACAAGCAGGTTACTGACTACCTTCTTATAACAATCTCCTGAGTAATACCCTACATGGATTCAGACCATACCATAGCACAACCACTGCATTAATGTCTTTCACTAACTCTATCAACTTCCATAAGACCAATAACAACTATGTCTCTTTTATCTTCCTAGACCTGTCAAAAGCCTTTGACATGGTTTCTCATACTAACCTGCTAAATACTCTCGCTGACCTTCATTTCTCAAACTCCACACTTGCATGGTTCCAAGATTACCTCATAGGACAGCAACAAGCAGTCTCTTGGCAACAAACTTTATCTCCCCTATTACCAGTCACATTAGGAGTGCCTCAAGGTTCTGTCTTAGGCCCACTTCTATTTTCTATATTTACTAACAAACTCCATCTAGCATGGAGCTCATGCTCCATGAGCTACTAATCTCAAGAAATCTGAGCTACAAAAACTAGAATCCTGCTATAATAAAATTGCAAGATTGTGTCTTTTGGCTTTTCCCGGTTAGGGGTCACCACAGCGGAACTCTGGTCCGCTAATGATTGGCAGTTGATTTTTACGTACCGGCTTGCCAGGTGTGATGCACAACCTTCAACGAAGGTACACCCATTCACGCATGTCTCCACTCAGAAGATGCTCTAGCTGAGAATCGAACCAGACATCGTCTTACTGTGAGTTGACAATGCTACCGCAGCACCACTATAATAAAATTGCAAGATATGCCACAAATTCACCAACTAGATCGCACCACTGCCTCTTACTCAAGCAACTTAACTGGCTACATCTCCACCATCTCCTACACTATACTCAATTGACAATAGCCCACAAACAAAATACCATCCTTACAAACCCTTCTTCAACCCTTTATTACCAATAGACCACTACGTTCCTCCAACAAACAACAAATAAAAACCCTTTTGTCCAGAAACCAAGCAAGGATTCCCTATTTGCTAACTACATAGGTAAAATCTGGAATGAACTGCCTCCATTACATCCATGCCTCTATTCAACACTAGCCTAAAACAACACTTCCTTACCAAGTCACTCTGCTCATGTTCCACCATCAGTTGACATATAGCATCTTACTCTCTACTGTCTCCTCTATAAATCTTCCTAGCTTATTAAAGATACAGTATCTATATCTTTTACATCTGAATATAGCCAACTTTCTTATAACCTAATTTTATTCATCACTGCCTAAATGCTATAGTTACTCACCTTGTGTTCTTACTAATACTGCAAATTGTTCACCTTCACTTTCTTACTATCTATATCTTTTCATGCCTGCATAAATTTCTATAATGTACTATTGGATTGTCTAACTCTTGTGAGCATAGCACAGTGTATACCAATTTACTACAAACAGTTTTCCATCCTTTATATATATATATATATATGTCACTTCTAAACTACTTAATGCAAATGCTGTCAATTTTACTTTGATATGTCTTGTCTCCATATTTGCCGTTATTCTTAATTGTATGTTTTCGTACTAACTGGAGCTTTTCTCCCCAGGCCTCCGCTGAAAAAGGACATGTGTCCAGTTGGACATTCCCGGTAAACAAATGTAAAAATAAAATTAAAAATAAAATATTCAAAAGTATTCAAAGTGTGCAAAGTGTTGGTAAGTGTGTGCAGTATTGCAGTACAGTTATTTCATAAAATCCAATCATTTCAAAGAGAATTTTTCAAAGTACA
Organism: Protopterus annectens; assembly: GCF_019279795.1. Lineage (NCBI taxonomy): Eukaryota > Metazoa > Chordata > Ceratodontiformes > Protopteridae > Protopterus > Protopterus annectens. Next base: position 1,228,171,925 of record NC_056732.1, read on the forward strand.
GTCTTTCAAAGAGATTATTGTGCATTTGAATATTCTTACAAGTACCTGGTGTGTGTGCATGTTTGTACATTATTACAAGGGTCGGGTCTGTACTGTGTCTAAAAGTAATTTGTTGGCATGGCAGAAGGATTTCGGACCAAGTCCTCTTGTATTGATAGCAATATTGCAGAAAATTGGACAGTGTTTGAGCAAGAGTGCTATATTTTCATAAAGTCATACAGCCTGATTTTTCTGACAAAGACATACATACAAAGGCATTTATTCTGCTTAATTTAGCTGGTTCAGAACCCATTGAAAGATAGTGTTCATTTGTGTATGCATCTGCTGTGTTTGCAGGAGAGGGGGAAAACCGCTATTTTGTGGTACCGGCTGAAATGTAGGAAGACCCTGAGTGGTTAAAACATAAATTTAGAGAAATGTGTAACCCCCAAATGAATATTACAATGGAAAGGTACTTATTTTATACAAGAGATCAAAAGCCTGGTTAAACTTTTGCAGCATATATAACTGACTTGAGAAATAAGGCTAAAATGTGCAGATTTGGTGATCTGAGAGATAAGTTGAAAAAGTCAGGCTTGTTTGTAGTATTAATAATGATGTAGTGAGAAAGATTTTGCTTTGAGACAGTGATTTAACTTTAAATAGGGTCATTGAAATTTGTCAGGTATATGAGCTTACAGAAAAGCACACAAATATACCAACAAATGAGAAAAGCATGCACGTGGCTTCTTTTAGTGCTAATGTTGATAGTATGCAGCACAAAGTTAAAAGATATAGTCCTAAAGGTGTGGTTGTTTCAGCAAAACCCAGAGCAGCTTCAGTAAGGCCCAGGGTGCACACAGCAAAGCATAGGGGTGACTCTGCAAAACTTGTAGCAAGCCTCACAGTCAACTGTCATAATTGTGGTTGTAACCATGAACCCAAACGAGAAAAGTGCTTAGCTTTTGGTTAACAGTGCCACTCTTGTAAAAAGTGGAATCATTTTAACAGGTTTTGTAAATCAAATAAGTCTCATTCTTTTATTAAAAAAGAGCATTCAAAGAGGCAAGTTGATCAATTAGAAAGCTGCGACCCTACTTTTTATGCTGATGGTGTGTCTGTGCTTGGTGAAACAGTCAATGCAGTAGATATATGGGCAAAAAGTGAAGCATTTTGTACTGTACAGATTAATGGGAGACCAATAGAGCTCAAAGTAGATACTGGTTCAAAATGCCATGTTATGTCACCAGAAATGTTTGCTAGAGTAAAAGCTGGAAAATAACTTGATCTGGCAAAGTGTGCGAAGTGTGTTGCTTATGGTGGTGAAGAGATTCAAACTGAAGGCTCAGTAATGCTTTCATGTTACTCTGCTGGGAACAGCTATGACTTGCAGTTTTACATAGGTAAGAAGGAGACATGCAGTCATTATTAGGCCTCAGAGACAGTTTGAAAATGGGACTGATTTCATTTAACAAAGAAGTCCACCATGTAAGCTTGAATGAGAACAGCTCCAATTTTGCCCAAACCATTTTTTTCCTGAGTATGCTGATATTTTTGAAGACAAAATAGGCAAACTCCCACTTGTGTACTCCATAAAGTTAGACCATGAATTTAAGCCCAGATATCAGACTAGCATGGAAAGTTCCAGTAGCTATGCAGAATACAGTCAAGGCTGAACTAGACAAAATGGTGCAGCTAGGAGTAATTTGTCCAGTAGAAGAACCAACTGAATGGATATCTTCCATGGCAGTAGCTCATAAGAAAAGCTCAGATGATATTAGAATTTGTATTGATCTAAGAGATTTGAACAAAGCACTAAAAATACCTCATCATCCTAAGTGTACAGTGGAGGAAGTTGCTGACCTCATGCCAAATGCCACTGTTTTTCTGTCTTGTGAGATAGCAATGCATGATGCTCAAATTGCAAAAGTACAACTTCAGTCTTGTTTACACAAAAAGCAAACTTCTTTATCTTCCTGATACTTTGTCCTAATTGCCCAGAAAAATCACTGAACAGCATGAGAATGAGAAACCTGATTTTAAAGTCATTGATGTGAGTACTTTTTCTTCCACACATCTTGATGAGCTTAGAACTCACACAGCTCAGATCCAGTTCTCCAGAAGCTCAACCACTTTATCAGTCGAGGATGGCGTTCAAAGCACTTTTGTTTACCAGTAGATATGCAGCAGTATTTTCCCTACAGAGATGAGATTTTGTCAGACAATGGTATCATCATGAAAGGTCCTAAAGTGATTGTTCCAAAATCCTTGCAACAACAGTATATTAAGATCTTGTATCGTGGCCACCCAGGAACTGATTCTACCAAACAGAGGGTGAGAGGTCTAGTATTTTGGTCTTCTACGTCAAAAGATATTGAGAAGGTACTTTCATCTTATTCTGTTTGTAATAGTATAAAGCTGCATCAACAAAAAGTACCATTTCAGTTAAGCCAGATTCCTGAACTACCTTGGCTGACAGTAGCCTCAGATATCTTCGAGTGGAATGGCCAACATTACTTGGTGTTAGTAGACTCTATTTCAAATTGGTTCAGGATTGACCTACTTCCTAACCTAATGTCCAGTACTGTCATTATGAAGTTGAAGAGTAATTTTTCTGTCCATGGTACTCTGCATAGCGTCATTTCTGACAATGGTGCACAGTTTACAAGTCAGCAGTTCAAAAGATTTGCTGAAACATGGGACTTTGTTCATATTACAAGTAGTCTTGAATACCTGCAATCAAACAGCTTGGCTGAACATTCAGTTCAAAGTGCAAAACAGCTCTTAGAGAAATCCAAACAAGACAATACTGATGTTTTTCTAAACTTGCTTAATCTCAGAAACATTCCTCATGATAATCTACTTGGTTCACTTGCCCAGAGACTTATGTCAATACAAATCAGAACCACACTACCAATCAGTAAGAATTTGTTGGTTCCATGTGCCAAAAACAACAAATCAGTGAAAGCCCAACTTCTAAAAAAAATTTGTCACAAAAGTCCTACTATGATAAAACCAGCAAACCTCTTAATCTATTAAAAGAAGGAGAGATAGTGAGGCTACAGACAACAAGAGGAATTGATCGGATTGGACTTGTGAAAATTTTGTGTCAAGAACCAAGATTATACATCATGGAATCGCAGGGAATGGAATTTACGTGAAATTGGAAGCATTTACTACTGGTGGCTGAGCCAGTGTTACAGCATCTTGCCTGTAATACTCTAATTCTCAGAGTGATTTGTCCAATGTTCCTGTTTCAGAGAACATTCCATCAGCTATTCCTATTCCTAAAAATATCCCTGAAAGTCATGAAGTAGAACATTCCCCAGTCTTTGTTGCTAATCCCAATTCTAACTATTAGATTACAAGATCAGGTCGTACCTCAAGACCTAATCCAAGATACATGGCAAGTGAGCAACTTGGACATGATTGTTTTTTTTTTTTTTTTTTTTTATTATTGTCTGTATAATTTGCATGCCTATTGTCAATGTGAGTTAGATCAGTCAAAAGAGGGAGGATGGAGATAACAGTGTGTGATGTACCTTTAAGCAGCATTTTGGTTAGTGGGCATGTGCTTCTATGTATTGAGCATGTGCAAGCAAGAGTGCCATTTTGAGTGAGCAGCCAGAGTGAAGGTATGTATGTGTGTAGCAGTCAGTCAGTTCATTTAAGTTTAATGTTCTTGTCATCCATCCTGATGTGTCTGTGTGTAATAAACTATTTAAACGAGCACTCAAGCATCATCGCCTTATTCAGATATACAAGATGAGTGACATGAGCCTTCTACTGCACTCCTCCCAGAAAAGATTTTTTTTTCTTTTTTGGCAGATGTCTTTGTATTAGTGTAGTAAGAATATTTATGTTCAACATCTTTGTATCCTGTATAGGAAGGGTTAAAATGTGAAACTGCATTGCGTGCAATGAAATAAGCTAAAATGAGTTGTTTTACTTGTAAGGAATTTGCTGACCAGAAAGGAATGCACAGATGTTACCTTGGTCCAGGCACAGGCCTATCTTGGGACTGACCTCTGACCAAGGAGGAGTGCATAGATGTTGCCTTGATGTAGGCACCAACTTATCTTGTGTCTGACTTTTGACCATCTAAGGCTCCAGTGAGTGAATGTATAGCCTTGACTGAAATTCCTTGTCTAGTAACCAGCTGCTGTGTATGTGCAGAAGAGGGTATAAAAACCCATGTAAAGTGTACAGAAATTAGACTGCTGACATACCAAGAACTTTGTGGCAGGTCTCCATGCATGTAAAATAAACTCTTTTTTGGCCTACATTTTTGCTAAGTGAATTTCCAGTATATGTTAAGAGTATTAAAATCTTTTGACATTTCTGGCGTCCAACGTGGGGCCACCTCTTCATAGTACGAATCGCATAAGAGGGACTGAAAAACCTGTACAGAAAGGGGAGAACGAATCTCGGGCTCCCTTGAACGGAAAGACCTCCGACGAAGAAGTCGTAAGTAGAGGCCAGTCACTCTTAGATTCGATCCGTGGGATGGCGACGAACGAGGGCAGAAGATCCGCAGTAAGGTAAGCTTTTTTTTATTTGTAAAAGTTTTTTAAGGGACTAGTCATAAAGGAATTTCTTTTGTTTAAAATTTTACAAAAGAACCGGTAGAGATCTCAGGAAAAAGGAAACAGTTTTTCTTTTAAATAAGAAAAATGGGAATAGGAAGCAGTTGTTGTGTTAGTAAGGGCTGCTTAAATAAAAGGACTGAGGATGAGGAATATATGTTTAAATTACATCCGAAAAACTTGAAATATATGAAAAAATGGAAGAAAAATTATGGGTTTAGTGGTACCTTAAATAGATCAGAATGTCAAAATCTAGTGAGAGACCTGCGCAGGGACACGGGAGGTAAGGTTAAGAAACAAAAAAAGGTAGGATTTCCTCAAGCACAGAAATGGTTAGAAGAAGCTAATAAGAGATTTAAGGAACAATTTTCAAATAAGGGAAGTAGTGGCTCGAGTGCAAAAGGTGCATTTTTTGTCCACAAAGAAGATGACGAAACATCTATTGTCTGTCGTAAACCAACAGCCCCACCCTTGTATCCTGACGTCACTAAAGACAGGGTTAGTCCACCCCAGTATCAGGAAGGTGACACAGAGAATCAGGATAAAACTGTACCCCCCCTAGTACTGACAAAACAAGTAGGTGAAACCCTGGAACTCCGGAACCGTAATATAGATAAATCAGAATGGACGCGTAAGGAAGCTGAAATGCAAGAAGCTGAATCAAATACGGTATCTACAGACTCATATCCTCTTATAGAAGTAGCAAACCCACAGGCAGGAACACCCAGTCAAGGTCCCACTATTTTAGTTTACCGACCTTGGACACGGGAAGACATCCGAAAAGCTGTGGAGGGCATACCACACCCAAAATTAGACATGACTAAATTTTGCGATGACATTGCAGGTATGATGGAAAGTTACAAATTAAATTCCGTTGAATTGGAACAGGTAATACGCCAAATCTTAGGAACAGATTGGCACTTAATTTGTGGGAATTGGGATCCCCTGACTAGGGCAGATAGTAAACCACGTGCTTTTGGTTCTGAAACATATAAGACACAAACACAGGACTTGCTAAAGCGTATTATGAAACAGTGGAAGCCTAAGGCAGATTGGACTTGTATTAATCAGTGTGTACAAGCTGAAGATGAAAAAGTAGATCATTATTTGCAGAGACTTACCCAGTGTTTTGATAACCATCGTGGAATAAACAAACCACCTGATCAAAAAAATGATTCACCTTATGAACAACAGTTAAAAAATGCCTTTTTAAAAGGATGTAGAACTGCAATCAGTAACTTCATTCACAAACATATGATAGACCATAGGACGGCACGTCTGCAACCCTTACTGGAGTATGCAAGACATGCAGAAAAATATTTAGAAGAAAGGAAAAGGAAACAAGCTCAAACCTTTACGATGAGTGAAGATGGGACACTTATGCTACTGAAAGGTCCGACTAACAGGGGTAGAGGAAGGGGCAGAGGCAGGGGCAGAGGAAGAGGGACTGTGGGACATTCCGAAGATTATGAAGGCAGACAGAAAAGAGGAGAATGTTTCAAATGTGGTAAAAAGGGACATTTTGTGAGGGATTGCCAGTCTTCTGAAAGAACTAAAACCACCCTGGATCACGAGTCAGCATGACTATATGATGGTGGTGGAGGTGAATCAGACCCGGACAAAAAGGCTGATGGGCCAGACTCAATAAGCAGAGTGAAGAGGAAGCTTTTGAGGACGTAAACGAAGAGGGTAAGGGAGAATGTGAAGATGGGAGAATGAAATGACTGATTTTTCAGACGAAGGTGAATATCAGGTTGTTAATTTAACAGCGCTGGCTGTAACTATGCAGCTAGAAGCACAACCGATAATCACACTTCAAGTAGAAGGAAAGGATGTAGAATTTTTGTGTGATTCAGGGGCCTCCAGGACCCTGCTAAAAAATTCTGCAGTGCCATCCGATGTAACTTCTGATGACTATGTATTAGTCAAGGCAGCAAATGGCCGCATTTATAAGGAACCACTATCTAAACCCTTATGGTTCACGGACCCTGAAACTAACCAAACTATCAGGTTTCGAGTCATTATCTCCAAAATTTGCCCTGTAAACTTATTAGGGAGAGATTTAATGCATGTGTTTGGCATAGCAGCTGTGCCGACTGCATCAGGGATTCTAGCCAAACTAGTAGAAATTCAAGATGTTATGTTACAGGTGGGGCAGGGTGATTTACACTACTGGTACAGTAATGATCTTGTTGAAACTGGACCACAAAATGTAGTAAATGAGCTAACTAATTTGGCCTTAAGCAAATATGGCACACAACCGCCAGTGGTAGCTAAACAGCTACACTGTACAATGTACTACAGAAAGTATGTAGGACCAGACGACAAATATGAAGAGCAATTCTTTAAACACAAGGTCACAAAAATCCTGTTACAAAATCTCTATTGGGATAAAGCAGGAAATTCTGCAGTTACATGCAGTCTTACAAAAGATATGCAGTTACTTTTTCGCAATAATTCTATTGCACATGTCTCTGTAACAAGGGAAGAACAAATGGCATGGTATCTGGTGGGGAGGAAAGTTACTGAATGGGCTAAAATGATGCCAGAACAATTGGCATGTAAAGGAGTTCAGGTACAAAGACTAAATTGGGTCACTCAGGCTAGACCAACAGTGCACCTCTGTGAAGATAGGCTAACGCCACCCGGGGGAGGGTCATTCTGACTATATCTCCTAACCCCGCAGGAAGAATTAAAGTTACAATCAGTGCCAGACTCCTTATGGTCCCGCGGGCAACATGACATTGGGCTAATAAAAACAGCAGGGCAGGTTAAAATAACTCCAAAATCCGATTTTAGACCTCACAGGCATCAGTATCCGTTAAGTAAAAAGGCAGAAGAAGGCATTCTACCAGTGATCACGGCTCTACTACGAGCTGGGGTTTTAATTCCATGCACAGATTCACCGTGTAACACACCCTTGTTCCCAGTAAGGAAACCGGATGGGACCTGGAGAATGGTACAGGATCTGCAGGCTGTGAATGCTGCTGTGGTACCAAGGGCTCCTATGGTCCCAGGTCCATCTGTTTTGTTAAATGATATCCTTCCCACAGATAAGTATTTTTCTGTCATTGATATCAGTAACGCATTTTTTCTTATCCCTCTACAGGAAGGTAGTAGGTTTTGGTTCACCTTTACGTTTATGAGCAAGCGGTACACATACACAAGACTGCCGCAGGGATATTGTGAGAGCCCTACAATCTTTTCGCAAGAAATGTCAACAAACCTGGCACAGTTTCAACCAGAGCATGGCTGTCATCTACTATTATACGTGGATGACATCTTACTGGCTGCACCCACGGAGGCTGTCTGTGAGTCCGAAACTATTCGGTTATTGCATTTCTTGGCAAAAGAGGGACATAAGGTAAACAAATCTAAATTACAATTCTGTAAAACTGAAGTACGATATCTAGGCTATACCATTTCAAATGCTGGTAGACAACTAGATAGCTGTAGAAAAGAAGCTATTTTACAGGCACCAATGCCCAGTACAAAAAAGAAATTATGTCATTTTTAGGAATAACAAATTTTTGTCGTAGTTGGATTCCCAACTATGCAGAGGAAGTAAGTTCACTTTCAGAACTTATTTTTGCACTTCCCATGGCAGCACATGACGCGCTGCAATGGACAGATAAGGCAATACAGGCATTTACTAGGGTAAAGCAACTGATAGCAGGATCTGCAACACTTAGCTTCCCTGACTATACAAAACCTTTTGTTCAGACAGTAGATTGTAAGCAGGGCTTTATGACATCGGTTCTGTTGCAAACTTATGGGGATAAGTTGAGACCATTAGCTTTTTATTCCAGTAAACTGGACACAGTGGCACGATCATTGCCACACTGTGTACAAGCAGTAGTCACAGCTGCCCTGGCCGTGCAGGCGTCTGCAACCCTAGTTTTGTTTCATGACCTTACCTTACGAGTACCGCACTCTGTCATGGTAATACTTCTACAGGATAAAGTTACCTTTCTCTCTCCTAGCAGACATTTGTCCTGCATGACAACATTGTTATCACAACCACACATGACCATTGAGCGATGCACTACTCTTAATCCAGCCACTCTGTTACCTACAGCTGATGACGATGCCCCTCACGTATGTTTAGACTTAATACACTCTAATGTCTTACCAAGACCAGACCTTAAGGATCAGCCTTTGGCAAATTCAGATTGGACCCTGTTTGTAGATGGGTCAGCACTTAAGAATGAGGCAGGTATTACACAAGTGGGTTATGCAGTCACAACTGAGACTAAGGCACTAGAGGCAAAACCTCTCCCCAGGAACCTGTCCGCACAAGTGGCTGAATTGATTGCTTTGACCAGAGCATGCACCATTTCCAAGGATAAGGCAGTTACTATCTACACAGATAGTCAGTATGCTTTTTCCATGGTCCATGTCTTTGCACAGCAATGGAAAAATAGGGGAATGGTTATGGCCTCAGGAAAGGAAATAACCCACAAGGATTTAATCCTTAGCCTCTTACAAGCTGTCCAACTGCCATGGGGATTGGCCATCTGTAAGTGCGCAGCACACACAAATGCCAAGGATCCAGTATCACTTGGAAATGCACTAGCTGACAAAACTGCAAAAAGTGTAGCCTTAACCTCTACTTTTGCACTCGAGACCACACAGAAGGAACTTCATCCTACAGATAAATTTGATCTACAAACTTTACAAGTAATGCAGGAACTTAGTACAGTTCAGGAAAAACAGCGATGGGTTAAATATGGGGCTATTCAGAAGCAGGGAGTTTTTGTAGGTCCAAATGACAAGTATGTTTTGCCAACGAACCTTTTTAGGTATGCCTCATTAGTGACGCACGGCCCATCTCACCTGGGCCCTGCTGCCATGGTTCAAATGATCCAGCGAATTTTCTGGACCAAGGACTTTATAGCGTATGCTAAATGATTTTGTTTATCGTGCCTGCTTTGTGCACGATACCATGGTGGTGGGGTACGGATCACTCCAACAGCTTTCCCGCTGCCTCCGTATCCATTTCACACAATCTGTATGGATTTTATTGAACTAACTCCTGTTCAACAGAAGCGATTTATGTTAGTCATTATTGATGCTTTTACAAAATGGGTAGAAGCTTTTCCGGTAGCACACCCAGATGCATTGTCGGTAGCCAAGGTCCTTACAAATAACATTATCCCTCATTTTGGGCTACCTACATGCATCTATTCTGATAATGGTACACATTTTGTAAACCAAGTTATTCAAAAACTGGCTGCCGTTTTCCAGATCGGGTTAAAACACCATTGTGCCTACCACCTTAGTCAGCAGGGTTGGTTGAATGCCATAATGGCATTCTCAAAGGCAAGTTACGTAAACTCATGGCCGAGACACATCAGTCTTGGATAAACTGCTTACCTCTGGCACTTCTGTCCATGCGTACCACTCCCACCTCAAAAGGGGTCACACCATTTGAACTACTATACGGGAGACCTTATTACGTCCCGCAGTGGCAAGGTCTTTTGCCTGCGGAACATGAGGGGGGTGAAGAGATAGCAGATTACATGAGGAAAATGCTGACAAAAACTAACACTTCTCTAACGAATGATTATTTTTCAGATCAGAAGAACAACAGGATCCTGGAAGTGAAGGCTGGCGAATGGGTGTGGGTTAAAATTGTCAAGAGAAAGACGTGGGCCTCACCGAAGTGGGAAGGTCCATACCAGGTTTTGATTTCAACACCCACAGTGGTCCGAATAAAGGAGCGACCATCGTGGATCCACCTGACACATTGCAAAATTGTTAAACAGTTTGAGCTAGAAAAAAACCTGAGTTCCCCTGAGGAACACTGAGTAGTAGTTCTGTCTGTGTGAATTTTTTTTTGACTATTGTAGCAATGCAAAAAAATACCGGAAGGGAGCAGCACTTCCCACAAAGGCATTGCAAAATAATTTTGTTGCTAGTAAGTGTGAGTGTTGTTTTTCTGTTTTGGCCATTTTTATTTTCAAACGAAACTAGCCAAGTGAAGAGAGACGAAAATACAGATTGGCATCCACCCTTTAATACATACCAAGCTATTAAATATGCATATGCTTTGTCTTTTAATGTTTCAAATTGTTGGATATGCACAGCTATCCCTACTGTACATGGTGGTCTGATGTTAGGTACAGTCCCTTTGGGGGCAAATGATACATGGACTAATTTACTATTTGAAACTTCAGAGGTAGCCTTAAAGGACAAAATAGCATTACCCCTCATGGGTCGTCAGAATGGAACTGTATGTTTCCAGAGATTTGGAAAAATTAAGGTTGGATGGAGTCAATGTAATGTAACCATAATTCATAACTGTACAATAGATGGGTACTGTGCAACGAGTTTCAAGCCTATAAGAGTGCTTATTAATAGTACAGGGCTTATTAATGTCACAAGCTTTTTTGAAAAAATGTTATCTGTGTATGATCTTTTGTTTAAAGGGCTACAAGACAAAGGAAATCATTCTATTCCAGTAAATATCACCCTCAAGGTGAATGATTGTTATTTTATCTGTGGTAAAAAAGCATACAAATGGTTACCAAGGAATTGGTTAGGCAGTTGTTTTTTGGGCTATTTGGCACCAGCTATAAGACATACATTATCTCTTCCCCAAGGTAAAATACGAAATGTACGTGCTGTTAATAAACCTGTTAATCCCGTAGGTAACGTTGATGAATCCTCGATCTATCATCACGATTTGGCCCATAGTAGCAGCAAAGGACTATCACACATGGACTTGAGCGATGATATTATTTCTTGGGCTAGTATTCTTCCAGCTTATGGGACAGTAAAGTCTATTTGGGAGCTCAGAAAACTGTCAAAACTGTTAGAAACTCTGAGCAATGCAACTTTTTCTGCGCTAGAATTGGTAATGGACGAATTAACTGCAATGAGGACTGTAGTATTGCAGAATCGTATGGCGCTCGATTTCACCCTAGTGGCGAAAGGAGGTACTTGTGCTCTTATCCAGGAGAAGTGTTGTTCGTTCATACCGGACAACGAACATGACATCGACAGCCATTTAGAGATCCTACAACAAGTTTCTGAACTTACAAAACCAGGACAGAATCCATTGACTGACTTTTTCCAAAATTGGTTTGGAAATTGGGGAACAGTACTCATGAATGTCTTAATTGCTGTATGTGTTGGTGGCATTATATTCCTACTGTTGGGTTGTTGTTGCATTCCTTGCATCCGAATGATAATATCAAGTGTATTGTCTGCCAATGCAACTTCTTCTTCTTCTTCTTCTTCTTTCGGCTTTTCCCGGTTAGGGGTCGCCACAGCGGATCACCTTGTCCGCACATTGAATGGCAGTGGAGTTTTACAGTGTCGAGTTGCCAGCCCGGCGCCCAACCTTCCACAGAAGGCACACTCACACGCACACCTAGGGCCAATTTAGAGTGTCCAATCCACCTGCAGCATGTCTTTGGGATGTGGGAGGAAACCGGAGCACCCGGAGGAAACCCACGCGACCACAGGGAGGACATGCAGACTCCGCACAGAAGGCACCCCAGCCAGGGATCGAACCGGAGAACCTCTTGCTGTGAGGCAGCAATGCTAACTACTGCACCACCGTGGCCGCCCATATTGTCTGCCAATGCAACTAAAACTTATTATTCTGAATATACAGAAAATGAATCATGCGAAAAACTGTATGAATAAAATGTGTTACTGGTGATACAAAGTGTTGTTAGGGGGGAAATGTAGTAAGAATCTTTATGTTCAACATCTTTGTATCCTGTATAGGAAGGGTTAAAATGTGAAACTGCATTGCGTGCAAAGAAATAAGCTAAAATGAGTTGTTTTTCTTGTAAGGAATTTGCTGACCAGAAAGGAATGCACAGATGTTACCTTGGTCCAGGCACAGGCCTATCTTGGGACTGACTTCTGACCAAGGAGGAGTGCATAGATGTTGCCTTGATGTAGGCACCAACTTATCTTGTGTCTGACTTTTGACCATCTAAGGCTCCAGTGAGTGAATGTATAGCCTTGACTGAAATTCCTTGTCTAGTAACCAGCTGCTGTGTATGTGCAGAAGAGGGTATAAAAACCCATGTAAAGTGTACAGAAATTAGACTGCTGACATACCAAGAACTTTGTGGCAGGTCTCCATGCATGTAAAATAAACTCTTTTTTGGCCTACCTTTTTGCTGCGTGATTCTTCCAGTATATGTTAAGAGTATTAAAATCTTTTGACAATTAGGAAAGGAATAACAGCAAACAAGTCACAAAAAGAACTTTCTTTTCAAATGAACAACGACTTTAAAATTGTGCATTCTCCAGAAAAGCTAAACTCAAAACTCGGTACCAAAACTTCTAGGTAAACTTGTAAATGGACTATCAAGAGAATATGACTACAAAAATAAATAGTAATGTCAGTGATGTTCAGTAGGAGAAAAAAATAAAACAATCTACAAAGAGTTTCAAGAACAATCTACATTTTAAAGCCACTGCCCAGAAAAGGATTTCATGATAATTTTAGAACTAAGAGTAATACTTTTCACTGCTAATCTCAATGCACAGAATCATTCTTAAGATTGTAAGCACTGAAATACTTTAATACACACCCTGAAAATTTAGGCAGCAAGATCTCATGTAATGAAGTCATAATGACAGCAGTTTTGTGTACAGCTTTTCTATCTCAGGGATTCATTAACAAGTGTGTACATGTCGTGCTAATCCTACATGTGTGCTCATCTTTGTGCAACAAGGAGCAGTGATCATTGAATATGCAACAGACTAAGGAACCATACAAGTAAAGCAACAACTGTTTGAGGCCAGAATCCCTGCTAGTGGCCATGTTGAAGTGCAGATAGGTTCAAGCACACAGTATAAACAACATGTTTTACATAGATTAACCTCAGTAAGCGAGCAACATGGATGGCACAATACAATGCAAGGGCAAGTTGAAGTACATAAATTAAGAGGCAGGTTGAGCTGAAAGAAGAAAACACAATTACATAACAATAGTTTAGTATACAAATACCACTAATTATAATTATTGATTACTACAAAAGTAATCATGGCTACTCAGGGGGTACATATACATGATAAAAAATTAAATGCTGACAAAAGGAGATGAGAGAGACACAGCTACAGTGTAAGAAAGTGACTGAATTTTGTAAATAAATACTTAAAGATGAGTAGTGTGATAGTTGGCAAGGAAAGCAGACACAGTAGCGGATACTGCATATACTGCAGGCAGTGCACAGCTGTGGATCTTCCCTGGTGTTGTCATGTGTAGTTAAAGCAAACAAAGGAAATACCTTAAATAGACATGAATAAGAAGTTATGTACCTACCATAACGTTCCATGTTAGTTGTCTTCTTCTCACCTTCTTTCTTTCTGGTTGGGCTCGGAGCTGATCCTCGGCTCCGACTCGGCCATCTTCAAAAGCTCGAGAGTTGCTTACTGGCTCGAGGCCCCCTATATCCCATGATGCCTGGCGCTAGATACCCAGATCTCATTTGGTAAACCTAACTACAGACATAATAATAACAATTATAATAATAATACAGTAAACATGTGGTAGGATGCTTGAATCCTACTGGAGAGACTGCTAGACAGAAGTAATAGCCAGAGAAGACTCAGCCAGTGATAAAAACATAAGGAACTCTTCTCGGGCTACTAGGATAGGGGATGGAGGGATTGGACAGAAAGAAGGCGAGAAGAAGACAACTAACATGGAACGTTATGGTAGGTACATAACTTCTTAATGTTAAGTTGTCTATCTCGCCTTCATTCTTGCTGGTTGGGACAGTGTCCCTAGCACCTCAATGCTGGGTGGCTCATCGGAACAGACTCTTCAGAACAGTGGAACCAAAATCAGCTCTGCTCCTGGAGGCCACGTCCAGCTTATAATGTGAAATAAAGGTATGAGGATTGGCCCATGTAGCTGCCGCACAAATAGTTTCCATTGGCAATCTTGCCTGAAAAGCCACTGAAGTAGCTAGAGCTCTAGTGGTGTGACCTTTCGATTTAGCAGGAAGCTCTTTATCCCTTAGCTGATATGTAAATGTAATGATAGATGTTAACCACCTAGATAAGGTTACTTTCAACACAGGTAGACCTTGTTTGCCCTCAGCATAGGACAGGAACAGCTGGTCTGATTTTCTTATTTGCTTATTTCTATGCAAGTAAAAGCCAACTGATGCAATTTGTATTCCACCCTGTTGGAATAATTTGGAAAAAACACAGGCAGATCAATAGACTGATTCAAATTATTGTCAGAAGAAACCTTTGGAAGGAAGGAAGGATTAGTCCCGAGAGACACTCTGTCATTGTGGAAAATTAGATAAGGAGGGCGAACACAAAGGGCCTGAAGCTCAGAAACTCTTCTGGCTGAAGTAATTGCAACCAGAAAAAGGATTTTCCAAGAAAGAAACTTCAAGGAACAAGAAGCTGCCGGTTCAAAGGGCGGCAGTATCAGGGAAGCTAAGATCAAATTTAGATCCCATGGAGGTCAGGGATCTCTCACTGGGGGCCTGAGTAAAGTAGTCCCTTTGAAAAAAGCTTTACAAAGCTTATGGGACATAATACTAGTGTCCGATAGACCTGTATGAAAGTTTGAAACTGCAGCTAACTGCACTCTAATCGTGGCAGAAGAAGATCCAGCATGAAAAAGTTCCACTAAAAAATCCAGAATATGGTGCACAGGGGCTGAAAAGGGATCTATATTCCTAGCCTCTGTCCAGAAAGAGAAATGTTTCCACTTACTAGCATAAGTCTTTCTGGTGGTAGACTTGTGCGATGATAAGATGATTTCACGCACCGAGTGGGAGATGTTCGGAGGCCTGGCTAAGGTTGGAAGTGGAGCAACCAAGCAGTGAGCTGGAGAGATTGAAGGGATTGGTGCAGCCCGCCCGATTGATGGATCAGGAGGTCTGGAACTGGGTCCAGGGTTGCTCCAGAAGGTAATGATGCAGGAACGGGAACCAAATTTGTCGAGGCCAGTAAGGGGCAATTAGGATCATCTTGCATCCCAGTGTGGTAGCTTTCTGAATTAGTTTGGGAATCAGGGGGAATGGAGGGAATGCATAAAGAAGTCCCTGGGGCCAATTGTGAACTACAGCATCTCTGGGGAGGTGTCCGGGAAGAGGGAGGAGAGAGAAAAAATTGCCGCACTTGCTGTTAAAGGAGGTGGCAAAAAGGTTGCAGCAAGGCTGACCCCATTTGCAGAAGATTTGGTCTGCCACTGTCTATTTGAGAGACCACTTGTCAGGCATGAGAATTGCTCTGCTCAGCCTGTCCACTATAATGTTGGACTTTCCAGGGATGTGTGCTGCTATCAGAAACCGTTGGGAAGGGATAGCCCACTACCAGAGTCTGAGTGCTTCTCGACATAGGGGGTAGGACCTGGTTCCGCCCTGCTTGTTGATGTACCACACTACTGACATATTGTCTGTTTCAATTGTAATGGTCCCGGTAGGAAGAGAGTTGTGAAGAGCTTGCAATGCCAAAAGCACGGCCCTCATCTCCATGACATTGATATGCAGATGGTACTCGTGAGGCTGCCAGGTGCCTTGGACTGTTCTGCCCTGAAAATGCCCCACCACCCTATCAGGGAGGCATCCGTGGTCACTGTAGCCACTGGAGGAGGGAGAGCAAATGGTCTGCCCTAGGGTACTGATGGGGAAACCATCCACCAAGCAAGTTGGTTTTTGCATGTCTGTGTGATCATTATTTTGTGAGACATTAGAAGTTGTTGGTAAGACCACTGGGTGAACAGCATCCACTGAAGAATCCTCATATGAAAACGAGCAAGGGGGACTAGTATGATAGCCGCTGCCATGAGACCCAATGTCTTTAGGACAAATCTGGCCTGAATTTTTTTGCATCCTAATAAGACTTGAATATGTCGGCGAATGTCTAGCTCTCTGTCTAATGGAAGTCTCGCTGACATGTCCTTTGTATTTAAGTTTGTGCCTATAAAGGTAATAGATTGACAAGGCAACAATGCAGACTTTTCGAAAAAAGAAGTTATGTCCTTACCATAACGTTCCATGTGGAGTGTTCATCTCGCCTTTGTTCTTACACACGGGTTCGGAGCCAATCCTCGGCTCCGAGTTGGCCGAATTGCAAAGCTCTGAATCTCAGAGAAGCTCGAGACCAGCCCATATCCCACAATCCTCCCTGCCATTACTCAGATCTAGTTTGCAAACAAACCAGACCAAAAGATCCAACACCTCCAGTGCTAGAAGTATACACTCTCTTCAGACATTCAGAGACACTCTCTCACCATAGCAATAACTAATGGTCTAAACATATATCCCATGATACACGGGACCATATACCCCAGAAGGGGTCAAGACACGTCGATCAGACTCTAATCCTACCAGTTCTTCCAAACACGTGGGGAGGGAAAGGGAGGGAATGTAAGAACAAAGGCAAGATGAACACTCCACATGGAACGTTATGGTAAGGACATAACTTTTTTATGTGAGAGTGTTCAATCTCGCCGTTTGTTCTTACACACTGGTAGCGTCCCTAGCTCCATCACCCCGAGTGACTCATGGAAGAACGTTCCTAAGCACAGTGGAACCAAATGATGTCCTGTCCTTGGAGACTTTGTCCACTCTATAATGAGTGATGAAAGTATGTGGCTTAGACCACGTGGCTGCTGCACAAATAGTGTCCAAAGGCAAGCGAGCTGCATGAGCTAAGGAAGTGGAGACGGATCTGGTAGAATGGGCCTTAGGTTTGGTGGGTAAGGATTGATTTGATTTAGAGTATACAAAGGTTATACAGTCAGCAAGCCATTTAGATAGTGTACGTTTAGTAATTGCCATGCCCTTTTTATTGTCTGCAAATGCGACGAAGAGCTGATCCGTTTTCCTGTAAGCTTTGGTCCTATCCAAATAAAATCTTAATTGCCTGTGAACATCCAACTTGTGCAACATATACTCCAGTTTGTTAGTATGGTTCTTGAAAAAGGTAGGGAGCTCTATAGACTGGTTAATATTCGTAACTGAGCATACTTTTGGAAGGAAAGATGGATTTGTACGCAAAGAGACCCTGTCTGGATGGAATATCAAGTAAGGTGGTCTGACCAATAATGCTTGCAACTCTGATGCTCTATGAGCTGAGGTCACGGTGACGAGGAACAGCGTCTTCCACGATAAGAACTTTAAGAGACATGATGAAGCAGGTTCAAAAGGTGGCAACATGAGTTGCGACAGCAACAAATTCAGGCTCCATGGAAAAAAAGGTTTTCTGACAGGCAGGCTAAGATGGAAGGTTCCTTTCATAAAGGTCTTACAAAGTCTGTGAGACATAATGGGAGAACCCTCCTCACCAATATGGAAGTTTGATATGGCCACCAACTGTACTCTTAGCATGGAAGTAAAAGCTCCTTCGTGAAAGAGGATAGATAAGAACTCTAACATTTTATGTAGAGGAGCTACCAAGGGGTCTAAGTGTTGGCTAGACGCCCAGTATACAAAGCGTTTCCACTTACTCGTATAGAGTTTAGTTGTGGAAGCTTTATGAGAAGCAACCAGAATGTGTTGAACTGCCGGGGGGAGTAGATGAGACCTGGCTAGGCAGGGAAGCAGAGCAGCCAAGCTGCTAGTTTGAGGGACTGAAGAGACGGGTGAGGAACTCCCGATGAATGGGTCAGTAGATCTGGTACTGGGTCCAGAATCCATGGTTCCTCTATTTGATAGGCTCGAAGAAAGGGGAACCATATTTGATGAGGCCAGAATGGGGCTATGAGTATTATAGTCCTTTCCAGGTTCCTGGCTTTCTGTAGAAATCTGGGAATCAAGGGAGTAGGTGGAAATGCATATAGGAGACCCGGGGGCCAATCTTGTATCAGTGCATCCCTGGGGACATCCCCCGGAGGGGGTAGAAGGGAAAAGTAGCTTCTGCATTTTGCATTCAACGGGGAAGCAAACAGATCGCAGCAAGGTTGGCCCCATTTGCGGAAGATCTTTTCTGCCGTCTGTGGATTGAGGGACCACTCGTGAGGTAACAGGATGGCTCTGCTCAACCTGTCCGCAATGACGTTGGATGACCCTGGGATGTGCGTTGCTATCAGAAAGCGACCCATGGACTCTGCCCATTGCCAAATTCTCATGGCCTCTCTGCATAATGGGTAAGACCTGGTTCCCCCTTGCTTGTTTATGTACCAGACCACAGACATGTTGTCCGTCTGAACTGCTACTGTTCCTAGAGGTAAGAGGGCTTGGAAGTATTGCAACTCCAGGAACACCGCCCTCAGCTCCAGAACATTTATGTGTAGAGTGTAATCCATGCTGGACCATTCTCCTTGGACTGTTCTTCCCTGAAAAAGGTCCCCCCACCCTATCAGGGAAGCGTCCGTGGTTATTGTGGCTGTTGGACTGGGTAGAACGAACGGACGACCCATAGTGAGGTTCTGATCGCACACCCACCATGAGAGGTCCCGTCTGCAAGAGTCTGTTATCCTGATCTCGTGCACTAGGGGTAGGTGATGGAATGACCACTGCACGAAGAGCAGCCATTGTAGGATCCTCATGTGTAACCTTCCCATAGGAACTGCAATTAGTGCGGCTGCCATCAGTCCCAACACTTTTAACACCAGTTTGGCTGGGGCTTTCTTGCTGACCAGAAGAAGAAGAACCTGCTGTTTGAAGCTTGACGCCCTTATTGGAGGAAGCTTTAGTAGTGTCGATCGTGTATTTAGGTCTGCTCCGATGAAGGAAATACACTGTGAGGGCGATAAGCAAGACTTTTCGAAGTTTATGGAAATCCCTAAGTGGGAACAAAGGCTGACTGTGTAGTCTCTGGCTTGCAATAGACTACACTCGGTGGTGGCGATGAGGAGCCAGTCGTCCAGATAGGGAAACACCTGGAATCCTTGTCGTCTCAAGTGAGACGCAACTACTGCCATGCATTTGGTGAATACCCTGGGGGCTGAGGTGAGTCCAAAGGGCAGAGCTTGAAACTGAAAGTGACTGGCCCCCAGCCGGAAGCGCAGGTGATCTCTGGACGGTCTGGCCATTTTGATGTGGTAGCACGCGTCTTTGAGATCTATAGAGCACATCCAATCATCCTTCTGTAAGAATGGAAGGATCGGTTGAAGCGTGACCATCCGGAACTTTTCCTTCTTCACGAAGGTGTCAAGATGGCTGAGATCTAAGATCGGTCTCCAATCACCTGTCTTTTTTGGAACTAAAAAGAATCTTGAGTAAGTTCCGGATCCTCTTTGGTCCACCGGGACTGGTTGGATGACTCTGTTTTCGAGCAGCTTCGAAATTTCTACAGCTGCTGGATTTCGCAGACGGGGTGGCACATCTGGAAACCTTCTTTGTAGAGGTGGAGTTGATGTGAAGGGGATTTTGTATCCTCTGGTTATAATGCTTTTTACCCAAGAATCCAAAGTAATATTTAGCCAGGCCAGTGAGTATAAAGCCAAGTGACCCCCGACTGCCTCCAGAGCAGGACAGCCGGGCCTCCCTTCAGGAGTGCTGGAAGGTTTCCCAGGGACGGAATCCCTGTCGCCTTGGTTATGCAGACCTCCTCTGCCACTGGGGCGGCGTCTTCCATTTCTACCCCCTCCTCTGCCTCTGGAGGGGGTATCACTCTGTGTGGTCTGGAAAGATCCCTGATTCTTACAGAACCACATTTTTCCACCTTGTTACCCTTTGAGGTACGGTCTAGTAGGAGCGGAAAAACGGACCCCTACAGCAGACAGGGTCTTTCCCTCTTGCTCACACTGAGTGAGAGTCTCCTTAACCTTGGGCCTGAAAAGTGTGACACCATCAAAAGGGGCATTGGTAAAGGATTGGATTGTCTTCGAAGAGCAATCGCTGAAGCTGCAGCTCTACTCGATCCCTCGGCTGCATACGAGATGAGCCTCATGGATGAGTTTACTATGGAGGTGAGGGTGTTAAGTTGTGCTGTTACTTTTTCTGAAACAGCAGCATCTGTGTTACCCTGGAGGGTATCTGTCAGCTCCTTGATAAGATCCCTCTGCAAACGTGTGAAATGAGTCAAATAGTTTAGCGAACGCATGGAAAAAGTCGCTGAACTAAAAACACGCTTCCCATATCTGTCCATAGTCCTAGAATCCTTATTAGGAGGATGAACAAATGAGGAAGACTCAGACATCTCCTTTTTCGTGGCTGCCGCCACCACCATAGTGTTGACAGGAACTCCCTTGGTAAGATAAGATTTATCTTGGGGGCAGTGATGAACTTGTTTGGTTTCCTAGGGACTGGTTCCACTGTGTCAGGTGCCTCCCATGCCCTTCGAGCAATCAAATCCATTAATTCATCGAAGGGCGGAGTCACACAGGAGGTAGAAGGTTGAGCCCCAAAAGCCTTCAGCAGCACCGACTCGTCCTCAGTGGGGGCTAGGGATTGCCAATCACCCCTCTGCTTCAAGATCTCCAGGATGTCTGCAAATGACACATCCTCCGAGGGTGATTTGGGGGACCCCTCTGCCTCATCCAAGTCGGTGTCAGACGTTAGAGATTCCTGTGGGGAATCTATGTGCCTCCTCTTGCACAACCGTTTCCTCTGGACCTCATCAGAGGGGGCTTCTGGTCAGGCCTCCAAGGAACAGGGGGAACCCTCTGGGGGTGGCTGAGGCAATGGGGCTCTACGCTTTGGATGGGTCATGGGAGCAGAAACAGAAAGTGGCCCTTTTGGGGAAGGAGAAGATTCCCCTGATGACGTGGTTGTCTGTGCAGACAATACTTTCCTCATAAGGTCAAAGGCCCCCGAACCCCTGGCCGAGGGCTCCCCCGGTTCTGAAGAACATGGGAGCATCCCAGACCCAGGTGCCGTGGGCTCTGACCCCGAGGATGGAGCCGAGCCAGTCTGCGCCGATGCCCCGAGAGGGAGAGTCGGCACTGACAGGTCGGTACGACTCTCGGTCCCGGAACCGAGGAGAGACCGTCGGCTCCGCGACTCCCCTATCAGTTCTGAAGGAGTCAAAGTCAATGGTGTCGATCGTGCAATGGACAGTTTAGGCACCAAGGGCTCCACTATCATCAGGTCATCCTCTCCCGGCTCCGAGATCTGGATGGGTCTCGAAGGAGGACCCGTTGGAGATATGGGGAGGCCTTCTAGTTTCGATACCAACTGGGAGGAAACTGCAATTAACTTGGAAAGGGCTGTGTTTTCCATGAGTTTCTGCATGACACAATCCACATCTGTCT
This sequence comes from Protopterus annectens, assembly GCF_019279795.1. Taxonomy (NCBI): domain Eukaryota; kingdom Metazoa; phylum Chordata; order Ceratodontiformes; family Protopteridae; genus Protopterus; species Protopterus annectens. The sequence continues at coordinate 1,228,193,630 of NC_056732.1, forward strand.
CAGATAAAGGTCTGGAAGAATGGGTCGAAGGTGCCAAAGATGGCACCGGCCGAAGAATGGATGGTGGTGGCAGCTTCGACACCGGTTCCAAGATCTGGGGCTCAGGGAAAGATAAATGTTCGACGCTCGGCCCCAAGATCTGTGGAACTGGCGAACGAACACTAGAAGATGAACTTGGAGCCGATGACATGGGCTCCGACATCTTCGACCCTTCGAGGATTTAGAAGCCTGATCTGACTTGTCCAAAGCCTCTTGAAAGGCAGCCTTCAGTAACCCTCTGTCTATGAGCTTCCTGCGTCTATCTGTCATGATCCTCCTGCTAAAGGAATGGCAAATAGAGCAATCCTCTTGAAGATGGAGAGGGCCAAGACAGTAGACGCAGGAAGCATGATTGTCAGTAATGGACATTTTCTGCCCACACTGACATCTTTTAAAGCCAGATTTAGCTTTCTCTGACATGCTAATATAACACCACTTCACTAGGCTAATGAGTAGAAAAAAACTGCTAAGACTACTAATCCTATAAATGTATATATATAAGTCTAGAAAGGGCTATATAAAATAAGACACTCACAAACCACACCCAAAGAAAGAAGGGTTAGGCCACAAAAGGGTGCCTGAAGAATAAAGGGGTATATATATATATATATATATATATATATATATATAAAACACACACAGACAGCAACTTCTATAACTATCTAAGAAATATAAAGTTATTTCAGGAAAAAAATAAGTAGCTTATCTGTAAATAGAAAACAGTTATCAATTTTCTATCTGGTCTGAGCTCTCCTCAATCTGATCTGTTGCAGCGGCAAACTAGATCTGGGTAATGGCAGGGAGGATTGTGGGATATGGGCTGGTCTCGAGCTTCTCTGAGATTCAGAGCTTTGCAATTTGGCCGACTCGGAGCCGGGGATTGGCTCCGAACCCATGTGTAAGAACAAACGGCGAGATTGAACACACTCACATTTTATTTTGATGCCTAGTTTGGAGCAAGTTTGGATGGTGTAGTCTCTGGCTCACAGCAGGTGATGCCTGGTGGTTGCAGTAAGGAGCTAGTCATCTAAATATGGAAACACCTGGAATCCTTGCCATCTCAGGTGAGCGGTAACTACTGCCAAACATTTGGTGAAGACCCTGGGGGCTGTGGTGAGACCAAAGGGCAGAGCTCTGAACTGATAATGACTGGCTCCCAGCCGGAAGCGGAGGAATCTTCTGGAGTGCCTGTCCATTTTGATATGGTAGTACGCATCCTGAAGACCTATGGAGCACATCCAGTTGTCCTGACCCAGAAAGGGTAAAATGGACTGTAGCGTGATCATCCGGAACTTCGTTCTTTGAACAGACCTGTTTAGTCTGCTGAGATCCAGAATGGGTCTCCACTCCCCTGTCTTTTTTAGTACCAAAAAAAACCTTGAGTAAATTCCGGATCCTTGCTGGTCTGCTGGGACTGACTGGATAGTTCTTTTTCTTAGCAGTTTTAAAATTTCTTGAACTGCTTGATCCCTTAGATTGGGTGGAACATCTGGAAGGGATTTGTTGGGAATGTAGGGAGTGTGAAGGAAGGGGATCTTGTAGCCTTCAGATATGATAGACAGTACCCATTTGTCTTGTGTTATACTTTGCCAGGCTTTTGGGTACAGAGATAATCTTCCTCCGACTGCCTCCGAAGGTGGACAGCTGGGCAGCATGTCAGGGATGCTGGAAGGGCTTGTCAGTGAAAGATTCTCTTTGGCCCTGATTTTGCGGACCCCCTCTGCCCCAAGGGCAGTGTCTATTGTCATTCGCTCCTCTGCCCCTGGATGGGAACTCTCCACGTGTGTCAGGCACGGCTCCCTGGGATTTCTGGAACCACATCTTCCCACTCTTCTGACCCTTGGGATACGGTCTTGAAGGAGTGGAAAAATGGACTCCCACAGCAGAGAGAGTCTTGCCTTCCTGCTCACACCTGGTAAGGGTATCCTTCACCTGTGTTCCAAAAAGAGCAGAACCATCAAAGGGGGTCTTTGTGAAAGGCGCCCTGAAGTGTTCCGCAAAGTTACATAACCGCATCCAAGCATGCCTCCTCAAGGCCACACCTGTGCCTGTGGCCCTACTCGCACCATCGGCTGTGTAAGAGATGAGCCGCATGGAGGTGTTTACTACCAAATTAAGAGTCGCCAGCTGGGAGGTAACCTTAGCCTGGACCCCCGCAGCTGATGGATCTTGAAGGGTATCTCCTAGTTCTTTAAGGAGATCCCTTTGAAGGTGGGTAAAGTGGCACAAATAGTTCAGAGACCTCATGGAGAAGGTCGCTGATGCAAACATCTGCTTCCCATATCTGTCCATCATCCTAGATTCCTTATTAGGGGATGGACAGACAAAGATGTTTCAGCCAACTCCTTTTTTGTGGCCGCTGCTACCACCATGGCATCAACGGGAACACCCTTAATCAGAAATTACTTGCCTTGTGGTGCAGTAATAAATTTTGTGGGTCTTCGGGGGGTTGGTTCCACTGTATCTGGGGCTGACCATGCCTTCCGAGCCACCACAGACATCAGTGGATCAAAAGGCGGAGACACCCAGGAGGTGGAGGGTTGGGAACCAAACACATCCAGGAATACGGACTCATCCTCGGAAGGGTTAAGGGTAGTCCAGTTCCTCCTCTGCATAAGTATCTCAAGGATGTCTGAGAAAGAGACATCCTCAGAGGGGGATCTCGGGGACCCTTCCGAATCCTCCAAGTCGGTATCTGACGTGACAGACTCAGGGGAGTCAACATGCTTCCTCTTGCATTTCCTCTTTCGAGGGGGCTCCTCTGAATGAACAGGGGAGGCCTCGGAAGAGGAAGATACACCCAATGGGGTGCCCTGGAGCACTTGTTCCCCACGCTTGGGGTCTGGAGGAGGGGCAGAGACAGGACCAGGCACCATGGGGGGAGGAGCCGATGAGGCTGATCGTGAGGCTGACTCAGATGCCAGCACACTCCTCATGACCTTGAAGGTGCATCTTCCCAATATCGGAGAAGGCTCTGGCTCCAGAGACCGGAATCCTGCCTGGCACCGAGAGAGATGGCTCCGAAGCCGATGTAGGAGCCGAACTCACCTGTGCTGAAGCTCCAAGAGGGAGAACGGGGTCGGATAACAGTCCGATGCTACTCGCCCCCTCAGAGCCAACGAGGGAGACCCAGCACCCAGATCCCTCCAAGGACAGCACCATGGAAGAGATCAGAGCCGACGATGAAACCAAAAGGGTAGGTATTGGTGCTGACGGTCCCACGATCCCAGCCCCAGCAAGCTCCGGCTTCGAGCTCAAGGAATGAGTCGAAGGAGGAACTACTGCAGAGACAGATGGAGCCAAACCCTGATGAGGAGGGCTGGATAACATTTTAGCCAGGGCCTGCGATTTTAAAAGCCTGCTCACCACTCTCTCCAGATCATGGTCAGATAGCCTAGATGACCGAGAAGAGTGGGACCGGTGACTTCGCCACGACTATAACAAAGGCGACCCCGGTGCCAAGTGTATCGACTCTAAGGATGGTGATCTAGAGCGTTTTCGACTCCCTGATGGTTCCGACAGCAAAGTTGGGGCCAACTGGGAGATAGGTACTTCGGTTCCAGTTGGAACCGAAGTTGGCTGGGAGATAGGTACTTCGGTTCCAGCCAGAACCAAAGTTGATGCAGACGCCACACCCGATGACGGCTCCGAACAGGGAGCCAGCGGCTTTGATGGCTTGGAAGGTTTCACTGACTGAGCCTTGGCCGGTGATCCTTCAGGTTTAAGCAAACCCCTAAGGATAAGCTTATTCCTATGCTCCTGCAGGACTCTTGGACTAAAGGCATGACACACCGAACAAGAGTCCTGCAGGTGTAGGGCGCCCAAGCAATAGACACAAGAAGTGTGACCATCTGTCAGTGACATTTTCTAACAGCATGAATCACACTTCTTGAATCCAGACACTTTGTTGTCTTTAAACATTCCTGTAAGGAAATATCAAAATACAAATAAAAAGTACAAAGGGAAGTAGGTAACTAGAAAAAAAACACACTGCACACAAGTTACCACACCTTAACAGCACACATACACTTTATATTAGAAGAAAGGGTAAACAGACTACTAACTACCACAATTTCTAGAGAAAAATTTTAATACCTTAAAAAAAAGAAACAAGGATAAGCCTCTAACTAAAATGGCTACCTTAAAAAGGAAATGGGGGAGGGGGGGGGACTCTCTAAGAAGAAAGCGAGTTTTCAAGGGGGAAGACTAAACACCAACAAATACTACAGCTATGTATGAACACTAAGTATTCTAACAACTAACTATAATAAAATACAAAAAGTTCTATATATATAACAATAAAGTGAAAATTATGACCTGAGCCAGTAAACGCAAACTCGTAGCAGAAGCGGCAAATGAGATCTGGGTATCTAGCACCAGGCATCATGGGATATAGGGGGGCCTCGAGCCAGTAAGCAGCTCTCGAACTTTTGAAGATGGCTGAGTTGGAGCCTCGGATCAGCTCTGAGCCCAACCAGCAAGAATGAAGGCGAGATAGACAACTTAACATCTGATGTTTGAACATGCATACAGACTAAAAATTTTAACACTTTCTATGCCTTAAATGTACGAAGGAATAATTATGAAGTTGTAATGCCAAATGTCCGATGTAAGAATGAGTGCATATTGAGAAGAATCATGTACACCTTTAAAATCATTCTAATAATGGTGTTAATTCTAGAACAAATCATCTGTGGCAGCAATCTGAATCATGTGATTGATAGAAACTATGACTGTTCATAACACGATATGTATTCATATACTACAATCTAAAAGGATCTGACACATATACAGAACTGTCACCCTGATGAGCATATCAATAGAAGAGTGTGCTACTATCCATACTTACAGATTTATAACTAAAAGATGTGAGATGTACTTAGTTGCAAAATGAAGGGCATGGTCATTTGACATATACTGACATGTACAGTCACATGTCGACACTCTTTGTCAAACTGGCTGTATGTGTAGGAATGCCGTTTAATCCTATGCATATGATGTGTGTGCATGTGTGATAGAAAGATCATAAATGGATAGGCAGCCCACAGACGTCTTAGCTCAAAACAGGTTACATGCCAGCAGTATTGTATAATGAAATCAGTTACAGTAGAAATGTAGCACCTGCTATTTTAAAATTGAGTATGATGCATTTGTTTGATTGTAATAAATTATATTATGTGTATTATTCATGCTTCAGCTGCCCCACAATACATATTAAAATACAACAGTTTGTCAAACTGCAACTTTAAATGCAGTACATCATTTTGCCCTGAAGTGAATCTTGTTGGACATATTAGTAATACCTATATGACAGTACACTAATATAAATCACAAAGGGGTGAAACACAAATGTCTGTTATTAAGTGGACTGTTGAAATTTACATTTCCAATACAATAAGTGTACAATGGGCTGTAACAGCTATTGTAGTGTATGGAGTGCCATGTTTACACTCAAAAAACAGCATAATAGCATCCTGGTTCAGCAATGCTATAGCTTGAGGAGACGTGACCTTAACACTTACAGGGGTGATGAACAATTGCTAAGCACCCCCTACACATTGTTAAGATCAGGTCTGCAGCAACAGAAGACAGCACTGACCAGTAAATAGCTGTAGCAGGGCATGAAACACCTTCATTTCAACTTCCAATTCGTCCTGCTGTCTGCTAAAATACACATAGTACTTTGGTTACAACTGCTCCCCTTAGACAGGGAATACACAAGGATGTCAACCACTTCCCCACTGCTTTACTGTCTTTCAAAGCCAGAACAACACATCACATTTTTTTAAATCTTTCTTTTAATTAACTTGTAGTACATGGAGAAGATAAAACTCCATGTACTACAAAGAAGTATGAGTGGGTTGGCACTTGTATTATATATTCTCAACATTGATGCCAAGATTGTCTCGAGAGGTGAATTTCTTGGCATTCATGTTCAAACACATAATAAAGCAGTTATGATCACCGATCCACTTATAATCCCCTATATTATCCTCTGCTCATAGGTCACTAACTCCATTGGGTGGATGCTGACAAAACCAAGCTGCTGAAGGCTAATTCTATTAAGTTTTGACAACTAACAAATGACAAGAACTATCTCATGTTGATTACTTAATGTGCTTCTTTGCAAAATGGCACACATCTACTGCATCATTATACTGGGCATGCTCATAAGGAGCAGCAGCAATGAATGCATTATCATCACCTTCGCACCATAAAATTACAAGCCAGTGTAATAACACAGGTCTAATTATACATTGTGACCACTTTGCAGCATGACACATATCAAGAAGTGATGATTAAGCCATTTTGCCTTTAATCACTATACTGAGAACAAAATAATTAAATACATTTGTAAATGTTTCCATTAAGTCTTATAATAAATGCTATTGCTTTTAGGGGAACTAACCCTGCCTGTAAGCATTCTCTGGTATATTCAGAAGTTACATCTTGCCACACTCAAACACCTGCCAGATGTCATTCATCAGGGTTGTATATCAACCACTGACACCACAGAAAGATTTATATCTGATGTGTCATGAAGCACACACTTGAAGGCATTACATCAGTAGGAAGATTGCTAACAGTAAGTTAATTTATGGTAGAGAGACTATTCTGGAAATTTGATCCTCAAGCTTGCTGTGTAACAGGTTTGATGAGCTGCTGTCTGTGTGGCCTGTGAGGCCTAAAGCACTTGTAGAGTTACATGAGTTGAGGATCTTACTCAAACATGGAAGAAAATGCCTGGTATGTACAGAACCAATGTTACTGGATCATGGTAAGAGAAGGAAGTGCAAGAGGTGTGAGAGAACATGCAAAAGAGGACCTAGGACTGGAATCACTGCAAGGTTAAAAGCAAATCCCTACAGGCCTGCACTCCCATCCATCCCGCTGGCAAATATTCAATCACTGAAAAGCAACAGGGACAATATAAGGCTGGAATTATCTACTCAGAACAAGGTTAGGAAATGCTGCATGCTTATTTTTACTGAGATTTGGCTAAAGTCTAACATTAATGATAGTGAAGTCCATGTGGTGGGGCTATCACTTTTTAGAGCAGACAGAATACATTCTCTCAGTGGTAAGTCCAGAGGGGGAAGGGGTCGGCATATACATCAATAACAAGTGGTGTACCAGGAGTGAGATAGTATCCTCACACTGCTCAGATAATCTCGAGTTTTTGTCACTGAAATGCAGATGTTTTTATCTACCCATGGAATTTAACAGTATCTACACCACAGCTGTCTCAGCACTCCAGGACTGTTTTGAGAGCATGGACTGGAGCATATTCAAGAGGCGGCTACGGAGAACCAGTGTATCAGCCTGGAGGAGTAGAACAAGGTGGTGATGGGCTACATCTTGAAATGTGTGGATGATGTGACAGTCACCAAAATCATCATCATATGAGCCAAACAGAAACTTTGGTTGACGAGAAAGGTGTATGAACTACTGAAAGCAAGGAACACAGCCTGCAGGTCTGGAGGCAGGGAAGCCCTCAGAATATCCAGAGAAAATCTGAACAAGGGAATGAGGAAAGCAAAATGCACATATGGCAGAAAGATCCAGAGCTACTTCTCTGACCAAAAAGTCCCCAGCAGCCTATGGCAAGATATCCAGTCCATAACTGACTACAGACCCTTAACATTGCAATGTGAGGGCAAGAAGGAATTCTTAAATAAGCTTAATGTCTACTTCAGCAGATTCAAGGAAGGGAACAGAACAACAGTGAAGAAAATGCCCATCAACCATAACGAGAAGATGCTCACTCTCAACCCAGCTGATGTTCAGAGGACACTGTGCAGAGCTAACCTGACAAAAGCAGCTGGGCCTGACAACATCCTAGGGCATGTGCCCAGCAATTGTGCAGTCCAACTAACATATGTTCTCATGTATATCTTCAATAACTCTCTGAGTCAACAAATAGTTTTGAAATGCTTCAAGGACATGACAATCATTCCATTACCAAAGAAGTCTCTACCATCTTGCCTAAATGTCTCTACCATCTTGCCTAAATGGCTACCACCTGTAGCCCTCATCTCCACAGTAATGAAGTGCTTTGACTGATGATCTTGACCCTCTGCAGTTTGCTTACTGAGCAAACCACTCTACAGCCATATCTCTAGCACTTCATCTATCGCTGGAACACCTTGAGCGTACTATTTATCGACTTCAACTCTGTTTTTAACATGATTATCCCTTTTCATTTGGTAATGAGGCTACTGCAACTAGTCAGCAATGCTCCAGTTTGTAACTGGATTCTTGACTTTCTCACAGACAGACCTCAGAAAGTGTGCACAGGAAATAACTCCTTGAATAGCATCACTCTTAACACTGGAGTTCACAAGGATGTGCATTAAGTCCCTTACTGTTCACCCTGCTATCACATGATTGTGCAGCCAGCTACAATGCAAATCACATCATCAAGTTTGCTGATGACACAATGGTGGTGTGCCTCATCAGTAATGACAATGAAACAGCGTATAGATTTGAGGTGGAACAACTGATTACCCTGTGTGGAAATAACAACTTAGCATTAAACATGAACAAAACAAAAGATAATTGTGGACTACAGGAAAAATTGCAAAGAACATTCTCCCATCACCATCAATGGGGAAACAATGGAAACAGTGAGATGCATGAAGTTTCAGGGTGTGCACATTAATGATGACTTGTCTTGAAACATCAATACAAATGCCATAGTCAAGAAAGCGCACCAGAGATTGCACTTTTTAAGAAGGCTAAGGAGAGCAAATCTCCCATTGACAGTTCTCACTACCTTCTACAGAGGTACTATAGAAAGCATCCTGACAAACAACCTCTTAGTATGGTATGGAAGCTACTCTACCTCTAAGCATAAATCCTCCCAGAGAGTGATGAATACAGCTGAGAAGATCATCAAGACCAGCTTACCACCTATCCATGACTTGTACTTATCCAGATGTTTCAGCATGGCCAGAAAAATAATTAATGACTGCATATACCCTACGTACAGACTGTTCCTGCATCTGTCATCCAGAAAATGCTTCCGAAGCATACATTGCAGAAGTACAAGATTCAGGAACAGCTTCTTCCCTAATGTCAACTAGCTGCTGAACTCTAGTAGCAACTACACTCCATGATGGCCATCTGGGTCAGTAGAAACTGAAGAAACTTGTCTCAAATTGTGCATTAACCTTGTTACCAGTCTCATCTAATACTTAGTGCAATATTCACCATGACTGTAACTTACAGGCCATCTATAGCAGTAACAATGCAGTAAAATATCACTTCTTTCAGTGCAATATATGTTGCGAATTTGTAAATTACCCATAGTGCAATACTCTAATGTTCACAGTGCAATACTCAAATGTCTCTTTCTGTGAATGATGAAAGAGTAGTTTGAGTTTTCTCCTTGTGTCAATATCTTGCCTGAGTGGAGGTATACACACCATATTACATCCCCAACAGAACCAAGATGCTATCCTCCAAAAAGGAAGCCAATCTGGTGGTCCCATGCCATAAACAAACTCTACAACAGAAGGAAGAAGCTGTTGCAAAAAAGTGTAAAATCCCAAGATTGGAGGAACTCCCTGGTCAGCCTCAGCAAAAAGCTGAGATCCCTCATAAAATCCTCCAAAGCAGGTTATGAAAATAAAATCACCACTGATTCCAAAAACAACCATAAAGTATTCTACAGCTATGTCAAGAATCTCAACGGCAACACTCAGATCTTCTCTGAGTTACAGCACAATGGTACTAAATACACAGAACCGACCGATATTGCCAACATCCTAGCAGATAGGTTCAGTGCTAACTTTGCCCCCCTCTCACCCTCCAAAGGGCCCATCTTAATACCAGAAGAATGCAAAGCCCATGTAATCATGGATGAACAAGTAAAGACCACACTCTCAAAAGCCAAGAACACAGCATCCATGGGACCAGACAACATCCCAGGCTGCATACTGCACGAACTACAGAAAAAACTGGCACCCAACCTAAGTACCTAACCTCAGGCTATGTTCCTACTGAATGGTGCACAGTGATGGTTATCCCACTCCACAAAGGGGGTGTCATCACGGACCCTGGAAACTACCACCCCATTAGCTTGACAAGCCTGGTCTGCAAGGCCATAGAACATATTATCTTGGAGCTTATAAACAAAGACATAGGTAGCCTCCAAACCATGGACCCCACTCAGTTTGGGTTTGTAAAAGGTAGATATTGTCTACTAAACCTGATTGACTTCTTTGAAGCAGTCACTAGAGCTGTAGACTAGGGCAAGGTGGTGCACATAGCCTATCCGCCAAGGCTTTTGATAAAATCCCCCTCTGGAATTATAGATAAACTCACTAAACTCAGCATAAATCCCTATGTCACAAGATGAGTGGCCAACTGGCTCACTGACAGAACCCACACAGTAAAAGTAGCCGACTCCAAGTCCGACTTCAGACCAGTGATGAGTGGAGTACCACATGGTTTGGTCCTGGGTCCTTTCCTATTTGGCATCTACTTCTCTGAAGTGCAGGCCAACACAGAAGGTCTTTGGCCAACAAAGTACACAGATGACTGCAAACTGGGAGCCATAATAGAATCACCTAATGATGTAGACATTCTACAAAATGGCCTCACAGAGACAGATGCTTGGTGTTAAAGTCATGGCCTCAAGCTCAGTACCAAGAAGTGCACTGTCATCCCCTTTGGGAAAAACTCGGTACTCATGAACCACCACATAGGTGGTGGCTCACTAAACACTGAAAGTGTGATAAGAGACCTCGGGACACAGGTGGACAGTAGTCTCTCCTTTGATAACCACATCGCAACAGTAGTGATGAAATCCTTCTACGTGGCACACCTCATCACAAAAGGGTTCTCCTCTAGAAAACAGGAGGTCATTGTTCCTCTCTACTCATCCCTCATCAGACCCATTATAGAGTACAATTCCCTGTTTGACATGTATCTCACAAGACACCTACAACAATTGGAAAGGCCACAGAAATACCACACTAAGAGAATTACTGGCCTCAAACAAATGCCATACACAGACTGTCTCAAAAAATTCCAGCTCTACTCCATCGCATATTGCCTACTCAGAGGTGATCTCTGCCTGACATACAAAGCTATGTCAAACCCAGAGCTGTTGGACATGCTCCACTTAAAGAAATCCCAATATATCCAAAAGTACAGTTTTGTACCTACCATAAATGTAGATGTCCGATAGGTATGCATCTGCAGTCCTAACATATGGGTTGTCCTGCCTCAGGCAGCCCTTCGGTCGGCTGGATTCCAAAGTCTGGGTCTGGCCTCGGCTGATGTCGCTCTTCACCCGACGTCATAGCTGCTGTGGTATAAAGGCATCAGCCGACGCCATTTTCCTCAGTGTTTCTTGCCCCAGATGCCAGGTGCCCTCTAGAAAGGCTAAATTTTGGATAAATGCAAATAATTCCAAACAGTAGAGATCAAAAAAAAAAATATATATATATATACATATGTACAAACAAATACACCATAATAAATTCCCCCAGCTAGCTAAAAGAGGGGTAAGTAGGTAATCCTGACTGCAGATGCATACCTATCGGACATCTACATTTATGGTAGGTACAAAACTTTACTATGTCCTTCAAGGATGCATCTGCAGTCCTAACATATGGGTAGAATACCATAGCCAAACTGGGGGATGAGGCACTAAGATAAAGATGGTGTAGTCAAGATCCCTTGCAAAACAGCAGTTGCAAAACCTGCTCGGGATCTGGAGTATAGAGGAAGATTATAATGCTTGGCAAATGTATGCACGGAGCTCCAAGTATCAGCTTCTAAAATGTCTTTGGTAGCCACACCTCGTAGGAAAGCTGTAGTGGTGGCTGTAGCTCTTGTGGAGTGAGGTCTGATATTTTCAGGAGTTGTCTTTCCATGAAAAGAGTAGCAAAATCTAATGCAATTTCCTATCCATTTTGAGATTGTCTGTTTTGAAATTGCTTTCCCTTGTATTCCTGTTGCATAAAAGTAGGGTTAGTTCTTAGAGACACTCTATCCTGATGGAAGATAAGGAAGGGCTGTACTGCCATTAATGCCTGTAACTCAGATACCCTTCTTGCTGAAGTGATTGCTAGCAGGAAAGCAGTTTTCCAAGATAAGAACTGTAAGTCTGCTGTTGCTGCTGGTTCAAAAGGGGGAAGTGTTAACTTTTCCAGCACAAAGTTGAGATCCCATGTAGGTAAAGGTGGTTTCCTTGGAGGCTTTACATTTTTGATTCCTCTCAAGAACTGCCTGAGTAGAGGATGAGAGAAGACAGGAGGATCCATGTTGTATTCTGCTGAAATTGCTGATGCATGAATCTTAATGGAGGAGTAGGACAGGCCATTGTGGAACAGTTCTGCTAAGTATTCCAGGATGTGTGCTATGTTTGCCAATGAGACATTTTCTCCTTTGCTGCACTCCAAATGAGGTATCTTTTCCATTTGGCTGAATAAGTTTTTCCTTGTGGAGGGTCTGCGTGCCTCCAGGATAATGTCCTTAACCCTCTGAGATAAATCTGGTTTATTTTGTTTTATGCAATATTCCAAGCAGCTAGCTTCAGTGTTTTCAAGTTTGGATGTCGGATCTTGTAGTTGTTCTGTGTTAGAAGTAAGGAAATAGAGGTAGAGCCCATGCGTGTGTCCGAGACATGCTTCTCAGTAGCGGTACCAATGTTGCCTCGGTCAGTCTGGAGCTATCAGGATTACCCTTGTCTGATCCTCTTTGATCTTCAGTAGGACTTTGTACATCAAAGGAAGAGGTGGGAATGCATATGCTGAAGGAAAGGGAGTCCACCCTTCAGGCAAGTGGGTGGTATGCTCTTGTGCAGAATTTGTTCAATTGGTGGTTGTGTGGGGAGGCGAACAGGTCTATCTCTGGCAGTCCCCATTTCTTTGTTATGGTTTTGAAGATATCTGGATGCAGCATCCATTCGTGAGCATCCGTGGTAGTTCTGCTTAAGGTGTCTGCTAGTGAATTTTCTTTTCCTGGTACAAATCTGGCCTGTAGTTGAATGTTGAGATTCAGGGCCACATTCCACAGGTCCATTGCCATCCGGCATAGAGGATATGAGTGTGTACCTCCATGTTTGTTGATGTACCACATGACTGTGGTATTGTCCGTCCTTATCAGCAGGTGACCTTGTTGAAGGAGTGGTCTGAATGCCTGGATTGCATGTTTCACTGCCAGCATCTCCTTTAGATTTATGTGTAGATTCAGCTGGTCTTGGGTCCATAGGCCTTGTATGCACTTGTCCACTATGTGTGCTCCCCAGCCTAGGTCTGAGGCGTCCGTGGTGATGGTCTGGCTTGGATGTGGTTTGTGGAAAGGCAATCCTCTGTTCAACTGACAGGCCTGAGCCCACCACAGGAATTCTTGTTTCAGGCATGGAATTATTGGAATCTGGGCTTCTAGACTGTGCTTGTGTTGAGACCATACATTCCTTAGGTACCATTGCAACTTTCTCATATGCAGCCTGGCATGCGGAATCAATATTATGCAGGATGCCATGTAACCCAGGGCTTGCAGGACTTTCCTTGCAGTAAGCTGAGTTTGTGTTGTTAATGTCATGAAATAGACTGGTAGTTGCTTTTGTTTTCCTTCTGTGAGAAAAGCCATCTGAGATGATGTATCCAGTTCTGCACCCAAAAAAGTTATCCTTTGGGATGGTACTAGTCTTGACTTTTGCATGTTGACTGTGTATCCCAAGGCTTGCAACAGTTGTATGACATTTTCCAAATCTTTTGTTAATTTTTCCTTGTTGTCCGCTTGTATTAGGCAGTCGTCCAGGTATGGGTAAATTTGAATTCCCTGAAGCCTGCAATGAGCAATTACTGATGCCAGGCATTTCGTGAATACTCTGGGCACAGTAGATAAGCCAAAGGGCAATGCTGAGAATTGATAATGCTCTGATCCTGCAAGAAATCTGAGGTGTCTTCTGCAATCTGGTCATATAGGGACGTGCAGGTATGCCTCCTTGAGATCTAGAGTCACCAGCCAAGACTCCTTGCCCAGCATGGGAAGAAGTTGCTGGAGGGTCAGCATTTTGAATTTTGGAACAATGAGGAATGTGTTCAGTGCGGACAAGTCGAGAATAGGTCTCCATTGATTTTCTTTTCTTGGTACAAGGAAAAGCCTAGAGTAAAATCCTTGGCCTTGTTCCATAAGTGGTACCTTTTCTATAGCTCTCATCCTTAGTAAGTTGCTGATTTGCCTTTGAGCCTCTGTTTTTTGGCTTGGTGGTAGGTTTGGCATTCCTCTCTTTTGTGGTAGAGTGTGGAAGTAAAACCTGTAGCCCTTGTCTATTGTTTGTAAAGTCCATTTGTCTCCTGTAATGCAATGCCAATTGTCAGAAAATAAGGCTAGCTTTCCGCCCAAGGGTGCTTCCAGTTGTTCCCTGGTAGGCGGAACTAGAGCCAAGTCATTGTGTCTGTCCTGTGGAAGTGGTTATAGTTGAATCTGTGGCAGCACTTCTCTGCTTGGCAGGTTGCCACTGACGTCCCCTGTAGGCACCCCTAGATTGACCTCTGCCTCTTGGGCATCTATTTCTGCCTCTCTGTGCTCTGGAGGAGTCTGGAAAGGACCAATTCTTCGAAGGCCAATTTCTGCTAAACCTTGGAGGTTGGACCTGTAAGAAATCCTTGACTGTTTGGACAGATTTTGCTTTTTCTTCCACTTTCTTTAGTACCTCCTGTGCAGGGGAGCCAAACAAACTTTGTTTCTCCATAGGAGCATCTAGGAGTTTTGACTTAACATGGTCTGGTAAGGATTGTTCTTTTAGCCAGGCATGCCTTCGAATCACTGTTCCAGTCATAGCTGATCTAAAGGAAGCCTCCAGTGCATCATAGCCACATTTTAAGAAATGGTTACTGACCTGCTGAGAGTTATGTACCAAATCCTGAAGGGACTTGCGGTCTATAGGTTCAGGAGAGGACAGTTTTTTATTTAGCTGGTCTAACAAAAATTCCTGGTACTGTATCATGTGAAATTGACAGTTTAAGGCCCTGGCTGAAAGAGTAGCAGAAGTATAAACCTTTTTACCCCATCTCTCTAATGCTCTAGATTCCCTTTCAGAGGGAAGAGTGTTTTTGGCAGAGGCAGCTGCCACACCTTTAGGGCCCTGTGAAATGGTTTCAGGGTCTGCAACAGGAGCCTTATACAAATGGTAATGTGTGTCCGGGACCCTGTAATATCTGTCAGGCTTGGCAGGGGCCGGAGGAAGAGAATCAGGAGCAGTACAGGCATCATTATATGCATCATCAACAACTGTTAGTACTGGAGGAATGGCTAAAGGCCTATATTGTGGTAAGTGTAAAAAAGTCCTTAGCCTTTTCCTTGAGTCTGAAAAATCCTGGCCCTGCCATTGGAAGTGTTCCCTCATAGCATGTAGTGTTTCCCCAAAAGAAAATTCTTCAGGAGGAGATGCAGAAGGAATGGAGTCTTCTGCATCAGAATCCTCATAAGGAGAATATGGGCCTTCAGGATGGTCTGAAATATCTGAGTCATCAGAGGAATAGTCTGTAGAGACAGGTTCCGGGGGTTCAGTCCTAGGCCTCTTATCTGGAGGGGGTAGAGAGGCCCTGTCTGGGTGAGGTTGGGATCCCCTGATCAAAGAAATAAGATCCTCAGCCAGACTGAGAATTTGGGAACTAGAGGTAGGCCTGTGTGAGGGAGATTTAGCAGGTAAGGCCTTAGAAGATTTAGCTGCTTTAGCCCTGGAAAAGGCCTTGATAGACATAGAGGCAGGGGGTCTAGCAGCCTCACGATCCTGGGTGCCTGCTTCTGTAGCAGTAATTTCAGTAGCAGATTCAGCCATGCTCTGTGAGGCCTCAGCTATCGGAGGCATGCTTTCGGCCGAAGGAGGAACCGGGGACTCGGTTTCAGCCGAAACCGAGACACTCGCGGTTGGCCTAACCGAGGCTTCAGCCGAAACCGCGGACCGCAAGTGTCGGTCCTTTTCCTTGCGCTTTTTAGCTAATTGTGTAGTCGGAGTCTCCGACGGCATTTTGTATGCAAAAGCGGGACCAAAAAACTCCTCTGCAAACTCCGACCGACATCTAAGCGTCCGTCGGTTGAAGAAAGCACAGGCTAGACAAGCTGATACGTCGTGGTCTGGGCCTAAGCAAGGAAGGCAGTAAGAGTGGAAATCCTTATGAGGTATTTGTTTCCCACAAGTTAAACAATTATTTACTTTGTCTGACATCGACTGAGGCAAGAAAGAGTCCCCAACGGGGTACTTAGCTTTTTAGAAGTCTTCGGTAGTAGGAATCTCTGGATCTGACCGGCACTTGCGAACAGCTTCTGCTTCGGGCACCGCGCGGCAAGAAAGACTGAGGAAAATGGCGTCGGCTGATGCCTTTATACCACAGCAGCTATGACGTCGGGTGAAGAGCGACATCAGCCGAGGCCAGACGCAGACTTTGGAATCCGGTCGACCGAAGGGCTGCCTGAGGCAGGACAACCCATATGTTAGGACTGCAGATGCATCCTTGAAGGACATCCACATGTTCCAGGACCTAAACCTTGTCACCACAATAAACAGAACATGCTGGAGGGATAGATTCCTGTCCCAGAGATTTCCCATACTCTGGAACAAACTACCCATTCATGTCAAGCAAAGCTCTTCATTGGCCCTCTTTAAGAATAATCTTGACGACTGGATGGGAAATAGAAAATTCACCCCAGGGATCACTTTTGCGGCATTGCTTGACAGGGGCACAGGAAAATCATTTTCTTGGGTGGTGAAAGCCAGGGAACCTTTTTGGCTAGGCATATATAAGCCCCAGAGGTGATAGCCTAGTACCTACTTATGAACCTATGAATCTATATACATAACAGTAATGACACTGTAGAGAATGAAAACAATATGGAGTAAGGGAGTATGTGTGCAGCGTACTACATAACAGTAACGACAACTGAAACATCCCAGATGGCGACCATTAAACCCTGAATACTGCACAACAGATGATAGTAAATGTCTCTTCATAGTGCTTATGAAAGGAGGTACTGCCAGCACAGCTAGCTGGAATTTTGTAATTATATGTGATTTGTGAATATCAAACAGATTTATTCAAGATGTTTGTATTACAAATGTATTAGAAGTGTATGGTGTATGTATATCAAACTGATTTATGTAGACGTTTGTGTTGAAAAGGTATTTGTAAAGTGCTTGTGCTTAAAATGTATCCACAGTGTGCCCTGCTTGTGAGAACAGAAATGTACATGCACTATTGTAACTTATTAAATGTATATGATTTAACAGAAGAAACTGGGAGACAGGAAGTTAACCTCAGTCCAGCAAACTTTAAAAAATATCTGAAATTAAATCATTTTATAGGCTAGGCCATAAAGATACTATCTCAGAGGTTTCAATGTAGCCAGAGACACAAAGTCTGTACTAGGAAGCATTCTGTATTGCCTTTGGGGTGAAGTAATTACTACTGTGGAAGTGTGGAGGTATGAAATTGTATTATGACTTCCAGCACTTAACAGAGATCTGAACAAAAGCCCTTGTGTGTGTATTTTTACAGGGAGGTGCTAAGTCCTGCCAGTTTCCAGAATGGAGGTTTTGCAAGGTAACTAGAAGTCAGATGACCAGAAGTGATGTTATTCTGTAATGTATCTCAGAAATAATGTTTTAGATATTATTTTGAGAAGTCTGTTAGTGAGACAGAGCATTCTCTATTCTGTGTTGGGCCTGACAACAAGAAGAACCATTCACCACATCATCTGCCTTGCTCTATTAAGCAAGTTATTAGGGAATAGTGATTCTCTTAGATATAGTCAGGAATATAGTGAAGCTTAGTGTAGATATTCCCCAGGATTCTGCAAGCTCTGCACGGTGTGCAGGAATAGTGCAAGAGCTGCTGCAGGCAATATGGCAGACATGCGATCCAGGAATGAGCTCCTGGGAAGTACATGAGCGCTTCTGCACTATTCCTGCATGGACACAGCTCCTGTATGTTAATTACCTAATCTGCTGGTGAAAAACATACAAATGAGGTGAATTAGTGATCCAGGAAGCAGGCATGCATCTGTGCAGGAATAGTGTAGACTGCAGAAATGTATTCAGCCAGTAGTTGAATACATTTTTGAAAACTACAAAACGGAGGCATGACA
The DNA here is from genome assembly GCF_019279795.1 of Protopterus annectens. NCBI lineage: Eukaryota > Metazoa > Chordata > Ceratodontiformes > Protopteridae > Protopterus > Protopterus annectens. The sequence continues at coordinate 1,228,211,777 of NC_056732.1, forward strand.
GCTCATAAAAGACCATGTATTATAAGGGTTAGGCATGCCAATGGCCAAATATATGGCCATAGGCATGAAAAATAGTTTCAAAATTATAAAAAATAACTTTTTTTTGGCCGATTTCAGACGTTTAATCATAGGGCAGCAGTGCGCAAACGGGACCGGCCCGAAAATAAGAAAAAAAGCTGGAAATCAGCTTTTAAACCAAAACCATCATTTTGCAATAATAGTCAATGGCATGCATAAGACAACAAGACCATGGAATAGTGGTTGCTAAGGGGGAAGGCTGAGTGTCAGTTTTGTAACCATGCATTAGTAGTCAGTTCTATGCAAATGAGGGGAATGATACTGAATCACAGATTTCCCCTCACTGCTAGCTTGCACCCAACTGTGTAGGTGCTAAAACACCATGGTCTAAGCCTAAGAGCCCCTGCCATAAACAAACTCTACACAGAAGGAAGAAGCTGTCACAAAAAAGAGTAAAATCCCAAGATTGGAGGAACTCCCTGGTCAGCCTCAGCAAGAAGCTGAGATACCTCATAAAATCCTCCAAAGCAGGTTATGAAAATAAAATCACCACTGATTCCAAAAACAACCACAAAGTATTCTACAGCTATGTCAAGAATCTAAATGGCAATACTCAGATCTACTCTGAGTTATAGCACAATGGTACTAAATATACAGAACCGACCGATATTGCCAACATCCTGGCGGATAGGTTCAGTGCTAACTTCACCCCCCTCTCACCCTCCAAAGGGCCCATCTTAATACCGGAAGAATGCAAAGCCCCTGTAATCACGGATGAACAAGTAAAGACCGCACTCTCCAAAGCCAAGAACACAGCATCCATGGGATCAGACAACATCCCAGGGTGCATACTGCACGAACTACAGAATGAACCGGCACCCCACCTAAGTACCATGTTCAATCATAGCCTCACCTCAGGATATGTTCCTACTGAATGGTGCACAGTGACATTTATCCCACTCCACAAAGGGGGTGTCATCACGGACCTTAGAAACTACCACCCCATTAGCCTGACGAGCCTGGTCTGCAAGCCCATGGAACATATCATCTTGGAGCTTATAAACAAAGACATAGGTAGCCTCCAACCCATGGACCCCACTCAGTTTGGGTTTGTAAAAGGTAGATCTTGTCTACTAAACCTGATTGACTTCTTTGAAGCAGTCACTAGAGCTGTAGACAAGGGCAAGATGGTGCACATAGCCTATCCACCAAGGCTTTTGATACCATCCCCCTCTGGAATTATAGATAAACTCACTAAACTCAGCATAAATCCCTGTGTCACAAGATGGGTGGCCAGCTGGCTCACTGACAGAACCCACACAGTAAAAGTAGCTGACTCCAAGTCTGACTTCAGACCAGTGATGAGTGGAGTACCACAGGGTTTGGTCCTGGGTCCTTTCCTATTCAGGATCTACTTCTCTGAAGTGCAGGCCAACACAGAAGGTCTTTGGCTAACAAAGTACACAGATGACTGCAAATTGGGAGCCATAATAGAATCACCTAATGATGTAGACATTCTACAAAATGGCCTCACAGAGACAGATGCTTGGTGTCAAAGTCATGGCCTCAAGCTCAATACCAAGAAGTGCATTGTCATCCCCTTTGGGAAAAACTCGGTACTCATGAACCACCACATAGGTGGTAGCTCACTAAACACTGAAAGTGTGATAAGAGACCTGGGGACACAGGTGGGCAGTAGTCTCTCCTTTGATAACCACATCGTAACAGTAGTGAGAAAATCCTTCTACGTGGCGCACCTCATTACAAAAGGGTTCTCCTCTAGAAAACAGGAGGTCATTGTTCCTCTCTACTCATCCCTCATCAGACCCATTATATAGTACAATTCCCTGTTTGGCATGTATCTCACAAGACACCTACAACAATTGGAAAGGCCACAGAAATACCACACTAAGAGAATTACTGGCGTCAAACAGATGCCATACACAGACTGTCTCAAAAAATTCCAGCTCTACTCCATTGCATATCGCCTACTCAGAGGTGATCTCTGCCTGACATACAAAGCGATGTCAAACCCAGAGCTGTTGGACATGCTCCACTTAAAGAAATCTCAATCTATCCAAACCACATGCTCCAGGACCTAAATCTTGTCACCACAATAAACTGAAAATGCTGGAGGGATAGATTCCTGTCCCAGAGATTTCCCATACTGTGGAACAAACTACCCATTCATGTCAAGCAAAGCTCCTCATTGGCCCTCTTTAAGAATAATCTTGATAACTGGATGGGAAATAGAAAATTCACCCCAGGGATCACTTCTGTGGCACTGCTTGACAGGGGCACAGGAAAATCATTTTCTTGGGTGATGAAAGCCAGGGAACCTTTTTGGCTAGGCATATATAGGCCCCAGGGGTGATAGCCTAGTACCTACTTATGAACCTATGAATCTATATACATAACAGTAATGACACTGTAGAGAATGAAAACAATATGGAGTAAGGGAGTATGTGTGCAGCGTACTACATAACAGTAACGACAACTGAAACATCCCAGATGGCGACCATTAAACCCTGAATCCTGTTCAACAGATGATAGTAAATGTCTCTTCATAGCGCTTATGAAAGGAGGTACTGCCAGCACAGCTAGCTGGAATTTTGTAATTATATGTGATTTGTGAATATCAAACAGATTTATTCAAGATACTTGTATCACAAATGTATTAGAAGTGTATGGTGTGTGTATATCAAACTGATTTATGTAGACGTTTGTGTGGAAAAGGTATTTGTAAAGTGCTTGTGCTTAAAATGTATCTACAGTGTGCCCTGCTTGTGAGAACAGAAATGTACATGCACTATTGTAACTGATTAAATGTATATGATTTAACAGAAGAAACTTGGAGACAGGAGGTTAACCTCAGTCCAGCAAACTTTAAAAAATATCTGAAATTAAATCATTTTATAGGCTAGGCCATAAAGATACTATCTCAGAGGTTTCAATGTAGCCAGAGACACAAAGTCTGTACTAGGAAGCTTTCTGTATTGCCTTTGGGGTGAAGTAATTACTACTGTGGAAGTGTGGAGGTATGAAATTGTATTACGACTTCCAGCACTTACCAGAGATCTGAACAAAAGCCCTTGTGTGTGTATTTTTACAGGTAGTACTAAGTCCTGCCAGTTTCCAGAATGGAGGTTTTGCACGGTAACTAGAAGTCAGATGACCAGAAGTGATGTTATTCTGTAATGTATCTCAGAAATAACATTTTAAATATTATTTTGAGAAGTCTGTTAGTGAGACAGAGCATTCTCTATTCTGTCTTGGGCCTGACAACAAGAAGAACCATTCACCACATCATCTGCCTTGCTCTATTAAGCAAGTTATTAGGGAATAGTGATTCTCTTAGATACAGTCAGGAATATAGTGAAGCTTAGTGTAGATATTCCCCAGGATTCAGCAAGCTCTGAACAGTTTGCAGGAATAGTGCAAGAGCTGCTGCAGGCAATATGACAGATGTGCGATCCAGGAATGAGCTCCTGGGACGTGCATGAGCACTTCTGCACTATTCCTGCACGTACACAGCTCCTGTATGTTAATTACCTCATTTGCTGGTGAAAAATATGCAAATGAGGAGAATTAGTGATCCAGGAAGCAGGCATGCATCTGTGCAGGAATAGTGTAGACTGCAGAAATGTATTCAGTCAGTAGTTGAATATATTTCTGAAAACTACAAAACGGAGGCATGACAGCTCATAAAAAAGCATGTATTATAAGGGTTAGGCATGCCAATGGCCAAATATATGGCCATAGGCATGAAAAATAGTTTCAAAATGATAAAAAATAGCTTTTTTTTGGCCAATTTCAGACGTTTAATCATAGGGCAGCACTGCGCAAACAGGACCGGCCCGAAAAAAGCTGGAAATCAGCTTTTAAACCAAAACCATCTCTTTGCAATAATAGTCAATGGCATGCATAAGACAACAAGACCATGGAATAGTGGTTGCTAAGGGGGAAAGCTGAGTGTCAGTTTTGTAACCATGCATTAGTAGTCAGTTCTATGCAAATGAGGGGAATGATACTGAATCACAGATTTCCCCTCAGTGCTAGCTTGCACCCAACTGTGTAGGTGCTAAAACACCATGGTCTAAGCCTAAGAGCTAGATGGCCTCATGAGGGATAGTGTCATGACTGCTGTAAGCTTACTGGAGTACAGTGGCCCATGTTTGCCCTTAGCTAAGCACAGCTAAGAAAGGGTGTGTGTCTAAGGCTGTACTGTATTATTCCAGGAAAAGCAGAGTGTGTTCGTGTCCAGGGAGTGCCAGTATCTGCTAAAAGGTGTTTACATTGCCTAAATGGGTGTGCATGGCGTACACCAGATTTTAAAAAAAAAAAACAGGAAATAGCTCCATTCACATCTGAGCACTGGATATGCGCAGCGCGCCTCAGGGCTTAAACGGGAAGTTAATGGGAAGGGAAAACAGCAGTAGGAATGTAATCAAGGAGAACTAGCATAGCTGGCAGGTGAAATGTATCAGAATCAGTCAGTAACCCAGCCCAACCCAGCAAACTATTGTAAACTATGCAAACACCTTTCACTCTGTTTTTTCCCACAAACTCTACACCACCAGTGTACACAAACGGGGAAATTTTACCTAACAAAACTAAAATAAAATGATAAGGGTAGCTGTCGCTCTCATACATCAATATGTGGAAGAGGCTGAGGGTGCTGAGTTTGAAAATGCTGATGACCAACCCACACTGAGGAGAAGGAGAAAATTGTACAGACCCAGGGTAACCTACCAGGGGCTACATGAGCTGGAGATAGTGGAGCACTATAGGGTGGACAGGGACCTCCTACAGCAAATTGTTGAGTTGTGCCGGCCACACCTCACACACAGAACCAACAGAGGGGGAACCCATTCCAGTGGATACCAAGGTATGTCTAGGCTGAAGAATACTAGCCACAGGTACCTTCCAAAGGCCAACTGGGGATATCATGGGGATCTCACAGGCATCAGCAGCCAGGATACTCTATCAGTTCCTGGATGACATGTCAGCACATGCTGGTGAGCACATATATTTCCTCAACACCCATGGGGCATTGACCAGCAATATGCATTTCTTCCACCAAATAGCACAATACCTTGAGGTAGTGGGTGCTATAGACTGCATGCACATACACATCAAAGCACCACTTGGTGAGCCAGGTAGGGTCTACATAAACTGAAAGGGCTTCCTCTCTATTAACTTCCAGGTCATGTGTGATGCCCGGGGCAGTATAATGAATGTGAGTGCTGGCAACCCTGGAAGCTATCATGACTCCCACATCTGGCATAAGACGTAAATGAACTAGAGATTTGCCAGTGGGGACATCCCATATGGCCACCTAGTAGGGGATGCTGGCTATGCACTGGAGCTGTGGCTGATGACACCCATCAGAAATGCACACACACCTGAACAAGAACTCCATAATGAGGCACATGCACAAACTAGGATCATAATAAAACGTGTGTTTAGGATGCTCAAGTCACGGTTCTCGTGCCTGGACATATCCGGTGGAGCCTTGCAGTACTCTCCAGTTACATGTACACAAATTTTCATTGTATGTGCCGTGCTACACAATATGATCCTGCGGAAGCAGCTGCAGTAGGAACAGCACGGGGCAGGGCCACACAGCCCCCCACCATTGCCAAGGTCAGCACAGGCACAGAGTGACTCAGAGGAGGAACAACCTGAGCCTGCCCCTGTAGGCAGAAGGAGGCATGCCCAGTATGCCCAGGCTTTAGCAAAGAGGGAACACATAGCACATACATTGACATGGTAGGAACCCAGGGAATGACACCACTCTCTGACTCGCACATACAGTAAAAGGGATGCCAAACATGACACTACCTGTGTTTTACCATGTATAGAGAGTATACTATGTGCATCCAACATAGTCAGCCCTCCAGCACCATCCTCAATACTGGCACAGCCACAAGGTAAGTCACTTTCCCTATCAACTGCTGAATAGAGCAGTATGTTCTGCTACTTGTAGTATGGATATGAGCATGCAAGGGGATTGGGTGGCTGAGTGGGATGGCAGCAGATAGTACACACCTATATGGGCAGCAGAAATCCATAACAAATACTGGTGTCAACAAAGTAGGCAGTACTAGACAAGGTGACATATCCCACTGCAGGACATGTGATGGGCCAAATGTGTGTCCATAGGACACACACATGCATGTCATTGAGGCTCACATACCCAACAACAGTCTCGGCCAGCAGGACAGGTGTAGATTACCACAAAGAAAGGCTGTGCTAATGCCTCCAATTGATGGTAACGGAGAACATCCCTTCCCTCTAGACCTACACAGACAGACAACAACAGGTCAGGCAGTTGGATGTTAGTTCTGAAGGGTAAGAAGTCTGAAACTGAAATGTAGGTCAATAAAACCTAAGATCTGTACTCCCCTGATATGCCTCTAGCCTGCATTATAGGTCAGAATACAAAATGAAATGGAAGCCAACAGAGTACCTGAAATACCAGTACAGTCATAGCAAATGTTTACAGTTGTCAGGTGTGCATGCTGAAGAGGTGTTCCATGCAGGTGTGTCCCTAGCTGTAAGCAGCACCCTGCCAGCATCCACACCAATGGATTAATAAGGACAGGAACTATTGCCATTTACACCTCGCACACCTACCTTGTCACCCCAGGGGAATCCAGTGGCTTGCAGCCTGGGACTGTAGGAGTGACAGAATGCACTGGCCTGCTACAGATAGCCTGCATCACTACCAAATGCCCTACAGTCCTCTGTCAAAGGCCTCTGCCCCACCCATACTGCCAATGTATGTTATCTCACATGGTCCCAAATAACCACATAACACAGTCCACAGAACATAAATGCAAGGCCATGTTGACAAATCCCAGTAGCATGCCCACCATGTCCTACTATAAGAACTGTGTACCAACACCTAAATATCGATGGGATGAAGGGACAACTATAGGGATACTTATCAGATATTGCTTGCATAATGTTAGGAAGAGGATAGGATAACAGAGGGGGGTGTACAAGTATGCATGCCATGGAGTTTGTGAAGTATGAAACTGTTAACCAAACAGCACACAGAAAAACTAACCTCAATAAAACACGTAATCTGGCACCATAAAGGTTGTCCTAATTCTCAAAGGAACAGTACAACCAACTAAATAAACGAAAATTTATTGTGAATAACAAAAACAAGAACAAGACTCAAAATTCAGTAATTCATAAATAGTCCATTAAGCGCTTTCGTCTCCTACCACGGGAGACTTCATCAGAATAACATTTTTCCACATTAAAGGTTCTTTTATAGATTCTCCTTTTTGAATCAACAAATGAAAGTCTTTTTGGACTAATTAACTATTAACTTTTTAAAGTCACAGGTTAGATAGTCAGTTTATCTAACCAGCCTAATTACAACAGTATTGAAAAATATATATGTGTACATAAATAAAAAGAAACACATATTTCTTAATCTTAAAAAAAGAGAAGAACCACACTCTTCTTGTTTTTTTGTTTTAAAAGTGCAAGTGCCTATTCCCATCAAAGAAACCAGGTATAAAATCCACAGCTATTAATATCTTAGTAATAATAAAATTCATGATATAAGAATTCCATTAAGGCAACACAAGCATATGTACCAATTTATACTATTTATGTAGTTTATTTTATACATTAATATATTAATATATTATATGCTTGACAATACATAAATACTGTATAATAAAATATATATAAATGAGTATACATACAAATATATTAAATACCAATATTAAAAATACCTATAAATACACATAAAAATATTAAAATTGTGTAAAATACATTAAATAAATACATACTTAAAAACTATTGCAAAACGTGGATGTTCACTAACTTTTAAAAAATGACTTTGAAATTAACTATAAAAATGACTAAAAAAATGACTATAAAATGTCTTAGAAGCTGCCTCCTAGAATATGCATGTTTAGTTGTAGAGTACATAAATAAAAAATAATAAAAAATAAAAAATTACTTAGTTACCCCTTAATTATTTTTAGGTCCATTGCTAAAATCTTGAGAGCTGGTGTAATGGATATATGCTTGTTGAGACCTTTACCACAACTTGAATCTAATCTCATTTGCCATATCATTTCTCTATATTCAATTTTGGTCTCCCAGTCACCAACCCTCTCTGGGTATTCGACCTCTTCCAGTACCCAAAATCTAAAATCAGCATTGGAACAATTGAGTACACGTATATAGTGCATTATTTTCATTGTGTCTATTTATGTCCCTGGCATGTTCATAAATTCTATTTTTTAGACATCTTTCCGTCTTCCTCACATAGTAACTATCACAGGCCTTACATATCACCAAATAGACTACACCCTTAGAGTAACAACTACTATATTTTTTAGTTGAAATGGTTAATTGTATACTGGGTAATTTTATTTCCTTACTTTCCAAAATATGGGGACATTGCTCACATCTCCCACATTTATAGGTTCCATGTTTCTTTTTGGTTCCATTATTCTGTACTTTCTTCTTTTCCATTATATTCTTTATGTTAGGATTCCTTCTAAAACTAAACCTTAAATCATTCTTAAATACCTCTGTTTTGGATGCTATACCTCTGAACATGTCCCACACCTCATGTATACTTTTCCTCAACCATTTTATCCCATAAAAATGTGTGGTCGTAAGGTATGGTGTAACTTCAATTTCACCTTTTGTCCCTGTGTTTATAATCTCGTCACCATGGTTCATATTAGTTGCTTGTTCGTCATCTTTATTTGTTTGTTCATCATCACTTTTTGTTTGTTCTACATCACTTTTTACATCTTGTTTCAGGAGCGGAATATATCTAATCCCCCTACCCATTACCACATATTTTTTAACTGACTTAATTAAATCCAATGGATATCCCCTTTCTTCAAATAAACCACCCACATAATCAATTTCTTTCAAAAATTCATTGTTATCAGAAATCATATGTGCCATTCTTATCACCTGTCCCTTAACTATATTTCTCTTAAGCTGATAAGAATGGTCACTATCGTAATGCAGATAGGTATTCGAGAAAGTCTCCTTCCTGTATATAGTAGATTTGTATGATTTATTATTCCTGTCCTTTGAAAGCTCCACATCTAAAAAATGCACCACATCTGTCTCTATAGAATGGGTAAATTTCAAAAACTCAGTGGTATTATTAATATACTGTATGAATTTTTCTATATTTTCATTTGCACCATTCCACAAAATAAATATATCATCTAAAAACCAGAAATATTTTACTATGTAATTATTGAATTCAGAATTAAATACAAATTCCCTTTCCCAATATAACATTATCACATTAGCATAGCTAGGGGCACAAGCAGACCCCATAGCCACCCCTTCCTTCTGATGATAATAATCACCTTCAAAGTAAATAAAATTATATTTTAAAACCAGTTCCATATTCTCAAGCACATTTCTAAATTCAGCTGGTGTCAACCAGTCCATTTCAGCTAAAATCTTTTCAAACCACTCTAAGCCTATATTTTGTGGTATTACCATAAAAAGCTCCTTTACATCCACAGTAATAAATAACATATTGTCAATGTATTCACTTTCCCCTATTTTCTTTAAAATGTCCCAAGAATCCTTTAAAATATGATCCCATCTACTATAGATCTTTTTAATCATAGCATCCACATAAATCGCCATCGGTTGTGTTTTTGAACCATGAGAGGCCACTATGGGTCTCAAAGGAGGGTCGGATACCGATTTGTGCACCTTAGGAATCCCAAAGATACATGGGATAACTGGTTTTGGTACTTTTAAATATTTATAAAGTGCTAAATCTATAGCTCCAGATAATACATTGTCTTCTAAAATCAGATCAATTTTCCTGTAAAATATATTAATCTCATTTTTAGTCACCAAGGTATAATTGTCATCCTTGTCTAAAATCTCTTTCATTTTCCTTATGTATTCCCATGTATCCATTAAAACCACTCCCCCTCCTTTGTCTGGTTTCATTACTCTTAACCTCTTATTTACTACTTAACTCAAATAGTAATTTCTCTTCTATGTGTGTTAAATTATTACTCTCATTAATATTTTCATATTCATTCCTAATTTTATTGATCGCACAACGTTCAAAATTTAAAATCTCATGATGCAAAGGTGGATTAAAAATACTGTGCCTCACAAACAAGTTATTAATATTGTTATTATTACTATTTTCCACCCTGACGTCATTATTGTATATATGTCTGAAATTCAACTTCCGTGTAAACATTTTGATGTCAAGCACAAATTCTTCCACCTTAGGTTTCCTAGTTGGGACAAAAGAAAAACCTTTCACAAATAAGTCAAAGTAGCTTCCATCAACAACAATGTCCGTGTAATTAAATATATTGAAATTACTGGAAGTATATATAACCTGCTTGTCATGTGTCTCAATATCATAAATAATATCACTATTCTCCAATTGCACAATGTCATAGTCCACATTCAATGAAAATCCTGTCCACTTGTATCTCTACCCATATTTACTTGATCTCCCTTAGCTGCCCGTGCATAAGAGGTCTGCTGATTTTTACTTCTTAGTCTTTCAGATCTTCTGACCTCTTCCAACCCCCCTTGAATGTTAATCCCTTCTCCACAGCCATTTTTGTCTAATATAGGAAATGCTTCATCAAATTCCTCTTCATAAAAACCCTTTTTCTGATTGTTACAGTTATAATAATAATTGTTATTATTATTGTTGTTATATCTCCCCCCATATGTGGGCTGCCATGCCTTCGCCCTCTGGGGTTGCTGTGGATAATATGTCCTATTATCCGCCACATGCCTCTGTGGAAAAAAGTGTGTGTTAAAAGGTTTGTATGCTTTCACCTTCTCACCCTGCACGTATGCAACACCTGCATCATATTCTTTCAAATCTCCATCAAACTTTTTAAGTTTCCTACTTACATTAGAATTGACTAGCTTGTCAGTATCATGCAGTACTCTGTAATATGCATTTTTATTTTCGTCGACAGTAAACATCAAATCACTATTAATATCATTGTGCATTTTATCAATTTCTAATTTAGTTTGATTCATCACCTCAGTATTGTGTTTCACCATGGCTTTTAAAATTAACAAACCACAATTATTTAATATATCACATATATCTTTAAAAAATACCTGGTCTCCATTGATGTTATTGGGAAATTTGTTCAATCTCAATCCCTTTGGCACTATTCTTTCTTTTATGCACTTTTTGAAATACCAATTCTCGACTGATAAAGATTTATATCTAGACAATAATTTGTTAAAAATTGTACATTTGTCCTTATAAGTATAACCATTTATTTTCCCTTTATTTGAATTTGTGTCTCTACTCGCGTCACCCACACCGCCATTAAAGGATCTGTTTAGCCATGCTCCAAATTCGATATCCTTGTAGGCTTCCATGAACGGTTGGTGTATTATACCCAAATCTCCGTTATTTCTCGCACCATCTGTAGTATTTCCATTAATGTGCTCCCTAGCGGCCCTTCCTTCAGTTCTCATATGATTAGTTGACTCCGCTGTGTTACACCTGCTCCTGGGGTCCTTAGGACTGCTCTGCGCACATGGTATGCTATTACCAGTGCCTGTTGGTAAAATGTCAGTTTGAGAATGAGCCTGAATCACTCTCAACAATTCATTTAACATCGCACTACTGTCCATCTTCCATTTAGTTGAGAGGACTCCTTGTGTCCGGATCACAACACAACCACTGGTAACCAAACAGCCCACAGAAAAATGAACCTCAATAAAACACGTAATCCGGCACCATAAAGGTTGTCCTAATTCTCAAAGGAACAGTACGACCAATGAAATAAACGAAAATTTATTGTGAATAACAAAAACAAGAACAAGACTCAAAATTCAATAATTCATAAATAGTCCATTAAGCACTTTCGTCTCCTACCACGGGAGACTTCATCAGAATAACGTTTTTCCACATTAAAGGTTCTTTTATAGATTCTCCTTTTTGAATCAACAAATGAAAGTCTTTTTGGATTAATTAACTATTAACTTTTTAAAGTCACAGGTTAGATAGTCAGTTTATCTAACCAGCCTAATTACAACATATTATCCACAGCAACCCCAGAGGGCGAAGGCATGGCAGCCCACATATGGGGGGAGATATAACAACAATAATAATAATAATAACAATTATTATTATAACCGTAACAATCAGAAAAAGGGTTTTTATGAAGAGGAATTTGATGAAGCATTTCCTATATTAGACAAAAATGACTGTGGAGAAGGGATTAACATTCAAGGGGGTTTGGAAGAGGTCAGAAGATCTGAAAGACTAAGAAGTAAAAATCAGCAGACCTCTTATGCACGGGCAGCTAAGGGAGATCAAGTAAATATGGGTAGAGATACAAGTGGACAGGATTTTCATTGAATGTGGACTATGACATTGTGCAATTGGAGAATAGTGATATTATTTATGATATTGAGACATATGACAAGCAGGTTATATATACTTACAATAATTTCAATATATTTAATTACACGGACATTGTTGTTGATGGAAGCTACTTTGACTTATTTGTGAAAGGTTTTTCTTTTGTCCCAACTAGGAAACCTAAGGTGGAAGAATTTGTGTTTGACATCAAAATGTTTACACGGAAGTTGAATTTCAGACATATATACAATAATGATGTCAGGGTGGAAAATAGTAATAATAACAATATTAATAACTTGTTTGTGAGGCACAGTATTTTTAATCCACCTTTGCATCATGAGATTTAAAATTTTGAACGTTGTGCGATCAATAAAATTAGGAATGAATATAAAAATATTAATGAGAGTAATAATTTAACACACATAGAAGAGAAATTACTATTTGAGTTAAGTAGTAATAAGAGGTTAAGAGTAATGAAACCAGACAAAGGAGGGGGAGTGGTTTTAATGGATACATGGGAATACATAAGGAAAATGAAAGAGATTTTAGACAAGGATGACAATTATACCTTGGTGACTAAAATGAGATTAATATATTTTACAGGAAAATTGATCTGATTTTAGAAGACAATGTATTATCTGGAGCTATAGATTTAGCACTTTATAAATATTTAAAAGTACCAAAACCAGTTATCCCATGTATCTTTGGGATTCCTAAGGTGCACAAATCGGTATCCGACCCTCCTTTGAGACCCATAGTGGCCTCTCATGGTTCAAAAACACAACCGATGGCGATTTATGTGGATGCTATGATTAAAATATGATCCCATCTACTATAGATCTTTTTAAAGGATTCTTGGGACTTTTTAAAGAAAATAGGGGAAAGTGAATACACTGACAATATGTTATTAATTACTGTGGATGTAAAGGAGCTTTTTACGGTAATATCACAAAATATAGGCTTAGAGTGGTTTGAAAAGATTTTAGTTGAAATGGACTGGTTGACACCAGCTGAATTTAGAAATGTGCTTGAGAATATGGAACTGGTTTTAAAATATAATTTTATTTACTTTGAAGGTGATTATTATCATCAGAAGGAAGGGGTGGCTATGGGGTCTGCTTGTGCCCCTAGCTACGCTAATGTGATAATGTTATATTGGGAAAGGGAATTTGTATTTAATTCTGAATTCAATAATTACATAGTAAAATATTTCTGGTTTTTAGATGATATATTTATTTTGTGGAATGGTGCAAATGAAAATATAGAAAAATTCATACAGTATATTAATAATACCACTGAGTTTTTGAAATTTACCCATTCTATAGAGACAGATGTGGTGCATTTTTTAGATGTGGAGCTTTCAAAGGACAGGAATAATAAATCATACAAATCTACTATATACAGGAAGGAGAATTTCTCGAATACCTATCTGCATTACGATAGTGACCATTCTTATCAGCTTAAGAGAAATATAGTTAAGGGACAGGTGATAAGAATGGCACATATGATTTCTGATAACAATGAATTTTTGAAAGAAATTGATTATGTGGGTGGTTTATTTGAAGAAAGGGGATATCCATTGGATTTAATTACGTCAGTTAAAAAATATGTGGTAATGGGTAGGGGGATTAGATATATTCCGCTCCTGAAACAAGATGTAAAAAGTGATGTAGAACAAACAAAAAGTGATGATGAACAAACAAATAAAGATGACGAACAAGCAACTAATATGAACCATGGTGACGAGATTATAAACACAGGGACAAAAGGTGAAATTGAAGTTACACCATACCTTACGACCACACATTTTTATGGGATAAAATGGTTGAGGAAAAGTATACATGAGGTGTGGGACATGTTCAGAGGTATAGCATCCAAAACAGAGGTATTTAAGAATGATTTAAGGTTTAGTTTTAGAAGGAATCCTAACATAAAGAATATAATGGAAAAGAAGAAAGTACAGAATAATGGAACCAAAAAGAAACATGGAACCTATAAATGTGGGAGATGTGGGCAATGTCCCTATATTTTGGAAAGTAAGGAAATAAAATTACCCAGTATACAATTAACCATTTCAACCAAAAAATATAGTAGTTGTTACTCTAAGGGTGTAGTCTATTTGGTGATATGTAAGGCCTGTGATAGTTACTATGTGGGGAAGACGGAAAGATGTCTAAAAAATAGAATTTATGAACATGTCAGGGACATAAATAGACACAATGAAAATAATGCACTTTATAGACATGTACTCAATTATTCCAATGCTGATTTTAGATTTTGGGTACTGGAAGAGGTCAAATACCCAGAGAGGGGTGGTGACTGGGAGACCAAAATTGAATATAGAGAAATGATATGGCAAATAAGATTAGATTCAAGTTGTGGTAAAGGTCTCAACAATCATATATCCATTACACCAGCTCTCAAGATTTTAGCAATGGACCCAAAAATAATTAAGGGGTAACTAAGTAATTTTTTATTTTTTATTTTTTATTTTTTATTATTTTTTATTTATGTACTCTACAAATAGACATGCATATTCAAGGAGGCAGCTTCTAAGACATTTTTATAGTCATTTTTTTAGTCATTTTTATAGTTAATTTCAAAGTCATTTTTTAAAAGTTAGTGAACATCCAAGTTTTGCAATAGTTTTTAAGTATGTATTTATTTAATGTATTTTACACAATTTTAATATTTTATGTGTATTTATAGGTATTTTTAATATTGGTATTTAATATATTTGTATGTATACTCATTTATATATATTTTATTATACAGTATTTATGTGTTGTCAAGCATATAATATATTAATATATTAATGTATAAAATAAACTACATAAATAGTATAAATTGGTACATATGCTTGTGTTGCCTTAATGGAATTCTTATATCATGAATTTTATTATTACTAAGATATTAATAGCTGTGGATTTTATACCTGGTTTCTTTGATGGGAATAGGCACTTGCACTTTTAAAACAAAAAAACAAGAAGAGTGTGGTTCTTCTCTTTTTTTAAGATTAAGAAATATGTGTTTCTTTTTATTTATGTACACATATATATTTTTTCAATACTGTTGTAATTAGGCTGGTTAGATAAACTGACTATCTAACCTGTGACTTTAAAAAGTTAATAGTTAATTAGTCCAAAAAGACTTTCATTTGTTGATTCAAAAAGGAGAATCTATAAAAGAACCTTTAATGTGGAAAAACGTTATTCTGATGAAGTCTCCCGTGGTAGGAGACGAAAGCGCTTAATGGACTATTTATGAATTATTGAATTTTGAGTCTTGTTCTTGTTTTTGTTATTCACAATAAATTTTCATTTATTTCGTTGGTCGTACTGTTCCTTTGAGAATTAGGACAACCTTTATGGTGCCGGATTACGTGTTTTATTGAAGTATGAAACTGTGATGTGTGCCCATACTACCCCTGCCTGAAAACCCAGTAATGGGTGGCTACAAACCTGCTCGTAAACCACAATTTGAAGGGGAACTGACCAGATATATGAGCCCTGGCTCTGGGTAACTTGTGTGAATCTGTACAGCTGAGAGATATGGCCACAACAGGATATGGGCCATTCTGTCATGATGATAGATGTGCAAGCAGGGGATCCTCAGCCATCACAGTACCAAGGTGCTGGACCATTTACACAGACCCATCAGTAAGTGTCTGCAGCTACCCCTCCAGAATGGCATGAGTGTGCAAGAATATGTAGGCTGCAGACCACAATACTGGACACAGCCTCATTCATCTTGTATTCCCCAGGAAATTACTGTGACCAAATAAGTATATCTGTCAGTAGTTGATGACATAATACATCACAGTGTAAAACAGTACATATGTCTGAATATTTCTGCTAACACCAAAACCATGTAGCACAAGCAGCACAGACACAATAGTTACAGTATCCCACTATCCTTTGCCCATTGTGGCTCCATATTGCCAACCTATCTACAGATATCCTGCAGAAACAGGTTGCTAGCTGTAGGTGTAGAACACAAATTCCTGCAGTGGAGTACAACCTACCTGTAATGGATTCATACATTCAATACAGAAGATCATACTGGGCATGCTCCCACACTTAGAGAAATGAAGCCCATGTCTGACAACAACAGTGGACTATACATATCTGTCATTCGCAGATTTCTGTGCTCACACACCACATTGCACACCATTCATGTTTTGCACAGACATCGGATAGGAATACACACACATATCCAAGGCCAACACACTATAGTAGGTCAATCATACACACACAGAGATGTGGGGAAGAGAGAGGCAGACAGTGACAAAGAGCTTCCCATCATGAGGCTTTTCCTACCTACCACACATCCAATTGGCTAATATCACATGATGTGCCTATGCCTTATCACTGTAGACATTTGCTTCTGGTAGTCCTCAGCACTATAGTGTCTGTGGTGCTTCTGATAACTGTGTAACATGACAGTACAAATCAATATTCATCTAGCAGTCATACACCCAGTCCTGTCAAATATAAAGTTGTGTGTGTGTTTCCAGAGAAATGGTTTAAGGCCCATTCACACACACTGGACTCCCCATTGTCCTAGTTTATCAAGCCTGCTGATGTCAGTCAACTTGAAATACCTCTTTGGACAAGATTCATCCCTATAAGCTCTGTGGCACATGCAATAATTGCTGATGTCAGTCACCTTGAAATACCTCTTTGGATAAGGTGCAGCCTGGTAAGCTATGTGCTACGTGCAATAACTGCATAATGGAGGTAGGAGTTCTAATCCCAGACATGGCAACTATGAAACTGTGTTTGTGTTTGTAAGGATCAATGATTTTGAGGTCATTCACAGTCACTACACCTCCCATTGGCCTTCTTTAGCAAGCCTGCTGATGTCAGTCAATTTGAAATATGTAAAGGCAAAATTCATCCCTGTAAGCTCGGTGGCATGTGCAATAACTGTGCAATGCTGTAGTGTGACATACTAGCTAGGGAGGAGTTCTAATCCCAGACATGGCAAATGTGAAACTGTGTATGCGTGTGTGTGTGTGTGTGTTTGTGTGTGTGTGTGTGTGTGTAGGGATCAATGATCTTGAGGCCATTGACAATCACTACATCTCCCCTTGCCCGACTTTAGCAAGCCTGCTAATGTCAGTTACCTTGAAATACCTCTTTGAACAAGGTTCATTCCTGTAACTGCATAATGCTATAGTGTGATGTATTAAGTAGGAGTTCTAATCCCAGACATGGCAACTGTGTGTGTGTGTGTGTGTGTGTGTGTGTGTGTGTGTGTGTGTGTGTGTGTGTGTGTGTGTGTGTGTGTGTGTGTGTGTAGGGATCAATGATTCTGAGGCCATTCACAGTAACTACACCTCTCATTGCTATACTTTAGCACACATGCAGATGTCAGTCACCTTGAAATACCTCTTTGGACAAAGTTAAGCCCTGTAAGCTTTGTGGTGCACACAATAACTGTGTAATGCTATAGTGTGATATACTAGTTAGGTAGGAGTTCTAATCAAGGACATGGCAACTGTGAAACTGTGTTTGTGTGTGTAGAGATCAATGATTTTGAGGCCATTCACTGTCACTACACCTCCCATTGCCCTACTTTAGCAAGCCTGCTGATCAGTCACCTTGAAATACCTCTTTGGACAAGGTTTAGTCCTGTAAGCTTTGTGACACATTCGATAACTGCATAATGCAATAGTGTGACATACTAGTTAGGTAGGAGGTCTAATTCCAGACATGGAAAGTGTGTGTTTGTGTGTGTAGGGAGCAATGATTTTGAGGCCATTCACAGTCACTACACCTCCCATTTCCCTACTTTAAAAAACCTGCTGATGTCAGTCACCTTGAAATACCTCTTTGGAAAAAGGTCATCCCTGTAAGCTCCGTGGTGTGTGCAATAACTGCGTAATGTTATAATGTGACATACTATTTAGGTAGGAGTTCTCATCCCAGACATGGCAGCTGTGTTTGTGTGTGTAGGGATCAATGACTTTGAGGACATTCACAGTAAGTATACCTCCCATTGGCCTACTTTAGCAAGCCTGATGATGGGAGTCACCTTGAAATACCACTTTGGACATGGTTCAGCCCTGTAAGCTCCATGGCATGGGCAATAACTGCATAATACTATAGTGTGATGTACTAGTTAAGTAGGAGTTCTAATCCCAGACATGGCAACTGTGAAACTGTGTGTGTGTGTGTGTGTATATTTGTGTGAAACAGCGAGTGTGTGTCATTGATAATGCCTGACATTATGGACATTTACACTTACTACTCTCCCCTTATCCCTCCTTTAACACTGCTGCTGATGTTAGTCACCTTCAAAGATACCTGTGGACATCTCTTCAACATGTAAGCTCCATGGTGCGTGCCATAAATGTTGCAGCAGTAACTACACAGGTATGGGTTTGAATCTCATCTGTGGCAAGTATTTGTGTGTGTACTTCAAACATTTTGTCCCCATTTACACCCACTACACATCTCAGAGCCTGACTTTAGCAGTCCAGCAGAAATCATCCACCTTAGAAGTATCTGTTGCCAACCCTAAACCATGATGAGTCAGTGGTGCATGTGGTAAATGAGTAACGTAATGGTTTGTATACATTGCTAGATACAGGTTTGAACCTCACCCCTGGCAAATATAAATGTGTGTTTTGGGTAAAATTAATTTTGGATCTCTCAACTAATACATCACATAATGCCAGTATTTACAAGGGCTGGTGATGTTCCTCACCTTAGAAGTACCTTGGAACAACATCCATCCTACGAGCTCCATGGCACGTGCAATAAATGCAGTACACTGTAATAGCAATAACAGAGCTAGGTAGGGGTTTGAATATCAGTAATGGCAAGTGTGTGTGTGTGTGTGTGTGTGTGTGTGTGTGTGTGTGTGTGTGTGTGTGTGTGTCTGTCATCAGTATCCTGTGTGGAGGTTGTTGTGATTGTGTAATAACAGGATGCATTGTGGGGCAGGTTTTGCTACATTATTAAGTTGAGGACCTAGTATATGCCACAATGTCCACCTTACAAGGACAGCAGATGTCAAACACCAGAGAGGCTGGTATACACAATCCATAGCCCTAAATGTGACATTATGGATTGATGAACAATATAGGCAACCCTTGTATTACTCAGAGAACACTCTCCACACACATCTCATATGCAAACATACTTGGCTAGGCAACAACCACTATATTGGTACTTCCCTGCATATTGCCTCACAGATAATAACCGCAGTGTGGTTGCAGTGGACTACATGCCTGTTGACCACAACAGAGCCACTGACATCAAAAAGTACTGTGATGTGTTACATCTCCTGACTTGAGTGTGTTTTATCCAGCAAGTAAAAGGACATGGCACCCTGTTCCATCCCTACAGTAGGCATATAAATGCTTACAGTGGTCCTTTTGCAATGCTCTCCACTGGATGCCTGCAGCAACTGTACAGTCTGCAAATGCAATCCACAAAGGGAATACCATGCCTTATACACATGCTCTGTATGGACAGATGCCACTAATTCCACTGAGTACCTGTATCATACTGTCAATGTTGGTTCAAGCAACACCTCAGTTCCATAGCCAGGTCTCACCAAATGAGGTCAGGAATGCCACATCAGAAGATAACAATCTGTCCACACAACACTCCCCAGAGACCTCAAGTACACTTTCACGTGTCACAGAACATGCATGTGGGACATGTGCACAACCAAGACACTGTCCATGTTATGGAATATAGATCACATACATGGGAAGCAGTGCATATCATTGGCCACCCACAACTGTAACCCAGATGAGTGGATGGTGAATACAATACCCGCCTGTGAGGACCAATCCAGGGTCTACACCTGTGAGCCACACGGGAGACCATTGTCATGTGGCCTGATGCCAAGGTATTCCCTTTGCCTAGCCTTGTACAGCCTTTAGGCCCATTCACATACTGCACACCTGTGAATCAATGAACCTATGCATCTCAGTACTGGCAAGTGTGTGTGTGTGTGTGTGTGTTTGTGTGTATGTGGAGATTAATGATTTTGAAGCCATTCACAGTCACTAAACCTCCCATTGCCCTACTTTAGCACACCTGCTGATGTCATTCACCTTGAAATACCTCTTTGGACAAAGGCCAGCCCTATAAGCTCCATGGTGCTTGTGATAACTGCATAATACTGTAGTGTAGCAAAGTAGTTATGTAGGAGTTCTAATCCTGACCCTGCCAACCATGATAATGTGTGTGTTTCCCTGAGAGAGTGTGTGTGTTTCTTCATTGACACATGCTTTTGTGGACATTCACACATACTACACTTCCCTTATCCTCCTTTAGCACTGTTGCTGATGTCACTCACCTTCAAAGATACCTTTGGAGAGCCCTCCAACATGTCAACTCTGTGGCGCATGCAATAACAGTATAACACTATAATAGCAATACAAAGTCAAGCAGGGATTTGAGACTCAGTACTGGTAAAGTGTGTGTTTATGTGTGTGTCATCAGTTTCCTGTCAGGGTGATTGTGTAATGACAGCATCCATTGTAATGTGGGTTTTGCTACATCATTATATTGAGGACCTCTATGTCCCATTGTCCACATTACAAGACCAACATTTACCAAGCACTGTAGAGATTGCTGTAGACTATACTCAGCCATAAATGTGTACAGCCATGTGCAGTTACCATGTGACAGTGTGGATTAGTAAACAATATAGGCAACCTTTATAATGCCCAGATACCACTCTCCACCCATGGATCATACACAAACATGCTTGGATCTCACTGTCTTA